>NW_008602231.1:1092-2354 GCF_000691845.1 Merops nubicus | reverse complement strand
CCACGTGGGGTGTACTTTCTGTATTCTTTCTATTGGGCAGGGGAGCGTTTGGTTCCAATAGCTGAGACACGACCCCATACAGGTGGAGAATAGGACAGATCATGTTCAGTTTTCTGGACCTTCTGGGCCAGTTCCTTCACAGTTGAAACACAGGCCTGTAGGGAGGAGGAGAGGCTTCCTTCATATTTCTGGAGCTGACCAGCCAGTTCATCCAACGTTTCTCCCTGGCCATTCTTCCAGGACACTACCGCCAAGGGGTTGGCATATGATGGTGGTGCACCTCGCAGAAACTTCGGCCACATGAATAGTGTGCACTGAACTTCCTTTGGATCTCTGGGCGACTGCTCACCATTCTGGTCATTGCAAATCATTGTCTCTAGCACAGCCAGTTCTCTCGGGTACTGGATACCTCTTTGCATTGTGGTCCACTTCACTGGCTGACATGTGATATCTTCCTTGAAGGGGTACCTTTACTTTACACCTGAGAGGAGTTGCCTCCAAAGTCTGAATGCTCGTGTCCGTTTCCCAACTGCTTTATCAATGCCCCCTTCTCTGGGCAGGGATCCCAGTTGCTTGGCCTCCTTCCCTTCAAGTTCCACACTGCTAGCCCCACTGGTCCAGCATCAGAGTAGCCAAGTGAGAAGCTGCTCGCCCGGTAGAAGGCTGAAATCCTTCCGTATGTCTCGCAGCTCACTCGGGGACAGGGATTGGGTGACCACTTCTAGCTCTGCCTCCTGTTCTTGCCATGGCCCCGGTTCATTGTCATCCGTCAGTACACGGGCTGATTTCCTCTTCTATTTCTTCTTCTGTATTGGGGAAACTGATAGAGGCACGGGTTGGTTCTGCAGGTCAGCTGCA
This sequence comes from Merops nubicus, assembly GCF_000691845.1. Taxonomy (NCBI): domain Eukaryota; kingdom Metazoa; phylum Chordata; class Aves; order Coraciiformes; family Meropidae; genus Merops; species Merops nubicus. The sequence goes on along the minus strand of NW_008602231.1, from coordinate 1,496 downwards.
GCATCTGCTGGACTGTTTTCATGTCCAGAGACCTCCTCTTCTCTCTGAGGGCACTGAATAGTGTTGAGAAGCACTCGGTAGGCGTGGGCAAGGCCCCAACACATTGCTGTCACTTGCATTTCTCGGGGATTGCTGGGTTGACAACACACTTTTGTAGGTGCTTTACCAGTTTGCCGGGACTCTGCACTTGTTCAGGGGTGAGATTCCAGAATATTGGGGGTGACCATTGGCCTAGGCACTTGCCCATACTCTCCCACACACCCTGCTACTCATAAGTATCCAGCCCTGGGACAGATCTCTGGGTGATGTTCTTAGAGATGAATTGTGTAACTCTAAACAAAACTTGACAAACATTCAAAAGATATAGCACTGAGGGCATGCTGGCCTGGAAGTTCCAAGGATAG
>NW_008602231.1:0-959 GCF_000691845.1 Merops nubicus | reverse complement strand
CATAAGTTGCTATCAGCCAGTAACACAGGACGAGATGCCTGACCCCCACTTACCAGGTGGCTAACACCATCACAGGAAACACATACAGGATATAAGGATTAACACAAGACCACCATGCAAGCAAATTGGTTAACATTGTGGATAGGCACTATTTAACGAATACCAAAAGAGGGAAATAAAATTTGTATAACAAGATTGTTTTAACACACTTTGGTCAGATTCTCTCGTTATCTCAACCCTTCGGGCCTCACGTTGGGCACCAAAAAGACTGGTGGTTTAGCCCCAGGCAGGATCCAGGTACCACATGACCGCTCACTCACCCCCCTCCCCCCCAACCCCTCGCACTGGAGGGAGAAAAGAGAGAAAAATGCAAACCTCCATGGGTTGAGATAAGGAGAATTTATTACAAGAACCCAGAAGGAACAGTAAACAGCAGCAGTAACAATAGGTACAACAACATATAACAAGGGAAACAGAACACCGCATGGGCTCCAGACAGCGAAACCACAGCTCGCACCCCCTCCCAGGCCCCGGAAACCGTCCCTGCCTCTGGCCCACCCTTCTGCTAGGAGCATGTCAGCATGGCAGTGAATAACTCCCCAGTTGGTCCGACTGTCTGCCCAGCTAGAGCTCCCTCCTCAGAAAAAAATCAAAACACCCGAAGTCAATGGGGACCCTGAGAAAACGAAGACCCAGAAACCCCACGCCGTAGTGCTAGCTAACATAGAATCTCTCGAGGGGAGATATCTTGGGGTTTATGTAACCCTGTTCTGCCAAAGACCAGGCCTAACAGGAACGATACAGCAATCAGGAAGATGAACCAATACACAGACCGTAGTGCTAGCTAACATAGAATCTCTCGAGGGGAGATATCTTGGGGTTTATGTAACCCTGTTCTGCCAAAGACCAGGCCTAACAGGAACGATACAGCAATCAGGAAGATGAACCAATACACAGAC
>NW_008602230.1:0-11368 GCF_000691845.1 Merops nubicus | reverse complement strand
ATTCTGTTTTTGCAGAGGACTTAGAATCATAGAATCCTTTGGTTTGGAAGAGACCTTTAAGATCATCAAGTCCCACCATTGAGCCAACAGGGCTCTAAAGTCCTCTGCTAAAACAGATCAGGACTTAGTAGGCAAAATCTTTTAACTGTGGAGGGAGGAGTTTCAGGTGCTGGTCTGGGAGCTGAACTGGCTGTAGGATGTGAAGAAGTGAATATCTCTTTGCTAATGGGATTTGGCTGTGCCAGAGGGACTTGGGCTGTGAGCCTTCGTCAAGGAATCCGAGAATCACTATTGTTGGAAAGGACCTTTAGGATCATCAAGTCCAGCCTTCCCCCCAACATCTCCCTAACCACTAGACCATGCCTCAAGTGCTACATGTACTTGTGTTTTGAAACCCTCTAGGGGTGGTGACTCCACCACCTCCCTGGGCAGCCCATTCCAGTGCCTCACCACTCTCTCAGAGAAGAAATTCTTTCCAATATCCAATGAAAACCTCCCCTGGTGCGAATTGAGACCATTTCCTCTTGTCGTATCATCAGTAATTTGGGAGAAGAGACCAACACCAGCCTCACTCCAACCTCTTTTTAGGTAGTTGTAGAGAGCAATGAGGTCTCCTCTCAGTCTCCTCCAGACTAAACAACCCCAGCTCCCTCAGCCAGGCTTCCTAAGGCATGTTTTCCAGCCCTCTCACCAGCCTCGTTGCTCTACTCTAGACCCACTCCAGCACCTCAATGTCCTTCTAATCATGTGGTGCCCAAAACTGGACCCAGGGCTCAAGGTGCAGTCACCAGTGCCCAATCCAGGGGCATGATCTCCTGCCAGGAAGTAGGAAATGGGCCAGGTATGTTGTGTTTCCACAGGAGGGTGAAATCCCAGCTTTTAATGATAATCTTGTTTCCTGCAGGGCAGCAACACCCCGAGAAAGCCGCCTGTGTGCTGCAGGTAAGGCCTGTTGGTAACCCAATGCAAGGCAAAACTTCATTTACCCAAACTGTATGTTACACATTAGAGTGCTTGTGTCTCCTTTTGATACGTTTTCTGGCCCAGTTTGGACTGGCTGAATGATGTGAGCACTGGGGAGGCCACAGCTTGAGGGCTGGGGTCAGTTTTGGGCCCCACAGGATGAGAAAGACCTTGAAGGGCTGGAGCAGGTCCAGAGAAAGGCAACAAAGCTGGGGAGGGGGCTGGGGAACATGGCTTGTGAGGAGCAGCTGAGGGACCCGGGGGCGTTGAGCCTGGAGAAGAGGAGGCTGAGTGGACAACTCCCTGACAGGAGGTTGGAGTGAGGTGGGGATTGGTCCCTGTTCTTGGCCAAGCAGTGGTGCTAGTCCTGGTGTTATGCTGTGGAGCAGCACCAGCCACATACTGTTGACTGTTCCTGCCCAGGAACTGACTTACACCCCCCTGAGGTCCAACCATCAACCCAACACTCCCATGACCACTAAACCATGGCCCCAAGTGCCACGTCCACACATTTTTTGAACCCTTCCAGGGCTGGGGACTCCAGCACCTCCCTGGGCAGCCTGGGCCAAGGCCTCACCACTCTGGCAGGAGAGAAATTCTGCCTAAGGTCCAATGGAAACTTCTCCTGGGATAACTTCAGCCCAGTGCCTCTTGTCCTATTGCTGGTTCCTTGGGAGAAGAGACCAACCCCCACCTCACTCCAACCTCCTGTCAGGGAGTTAAAGACAGAACATTTCATCAGCAGATGTAATATTTCATCAGTATCTTCACTATCCACTGGTGCTGACAAGTCTTGTCTTTGGGTTATTTTTTTCTCTGCTTGAGAATTCACCTGGGAATGAGTCACTTTTAATCTCTTCCTTCTTACTTGCTGCTCATCATAAGAGCCTGTGGACTGTCACAGGCTGCTGCTTGTGTGGGGCAGAGATCAGCTGAAGCCTCAGGGTTGCCTTCCGTCAAGGGACCAAGGACAGGTTCTTGCCCCAGTGTGGATTTGGGGTCTTGGAGCCCCATGTGTCTGTTAAGGAAGGGCTGTTTGCCATTCCACGGGAAACACGTTTGCTCTGCTTCCATCTGAAGGTGATGTGCTGGTGAGCTGCCACAGACCCTACAGATCCCGTCCCACGCACGGCATCGGGAGGTTCAAATACCTGCTCCCAAAGGAGGTAGGTATAAGAGCTCCCCTGCTGTGCTTGCTTTCTGCTGACCCATCTTCTTGCAGCCTGTGTTAAATGTGGGTATTATTAACTCCATGGCTGAAGAGTTGTATTAAAAGGAATAATGTAATGGTTTACTGCTGCCTGTCTTGGTAGAGAGTGTTATGTCATGTTGGGAGATGTTATTGTGGCTTGGGAGACCTTCTGGTGGCCTTTTGGTATTGCAAGGGGCCTGTCAGAAAGGTGGGGACAGACTTGAGCGGGGCCTGTTGGGACAGAACAAGGGCTGGTAGTTTTAAAGTAAAATAGGGAGATTCAGACTGTAGAGAAGAAAGTTTTCATGCTGAGGGTGTTGAGCCCCTGTCCCAGGCTGCCCCGAGAGGTGGTCGCTGCCCCATCCCTGGAACCATTCCAGGGGAGGTTGGCCGGGGCTCTGAGCAACCTGCTCTAGTTGCAGATGTCCCTGCTCCCTGCAGGGGGCTGGACTGGATGACCTTGAAAGTTCCCTTCCCACCCAAACCAGTCTGTGGTTCTGTGCTGTGATTCTGTGAAGTACCCACTCACAACACTGCATAAATAGGTTCTTTTAGCCATTCCATTCTTGTTCAAGTGAATGGGTAGTTTGGGGAGTGAGGAATCTCTTCCTGATGATGAATTTCACACCCAACTTCAAATTATCACAGAATATTGTGAGCAGACCTTATTTGCAATTAGACTTTTTACATTCCCTGAAATTTGGAAAGAGGAAAATTTTTGTAGCAGGAGGAAACAACTCATGTAGACAGCTGCCTCAAAGGCAGGGACTGAAATAAAAAGCAATTTGGTTTCTACTCCTTGTTTTTTTTCTGGCAGAATTGAATCATGGTTATGCAAGTGTTTTCTGTGTGACTTGTGTGCTGCTGCCATCCAAGACCTGAACTGCTTAACTAGAGAACACCTGTTAAGAAAATGTCAGCCCAGTTCCATAGTCAGGGAAAGGGAGCACAGATGGGCTGTGAGGTGTTCGACATTCAGGAAACCTCTATAAGAAGGGAGAACCTCAGCAGAGTGTCCTGTGTGGGCAACAGGTCACAGCTTTTACTTCCAGCTTTGTTCAAGGCAGAGACACTTTCTATTTCATTTTTTTTTTTTTAATGCAGACTCCAAAGAAGAAAAAGGACAGAGTCCAGATGAAAGAGATAAATGTTGGGACCGAACATGAGTATGGAGATGTCAACATCCAGATGACTTCCTACGATCTGTGTCTTGTGGAGCATTTTGCTCAGTATGTGCATAATCTCTGCAACCGACTGTCCATCAGGGTGAAGGAAAGGTAGGAGGAGCCTGGCTCCACTCTCCCCAGCCCTCACAGTCACGTGTTAGGCCAGGCGAGGCTCTAAGATGGTCATACAGTCATAGAAGTGTTTGGGTTGGAAGAGACCTTTCAGATCCTTGAGTCCCACTGTTCCCCAGAACTGCCAGGTCCCCACTGACCCGTGTCCCTCAGCACCACATCTCCAGGGCTTGGAAACCCCTCCAGGGATGGGGAATCCACCACTGCCCTGGGCAGCCTGGCACAGCCCTGGACAGCCCTTGTTGGGAAGATGATGATACCTTGCAGACAAGGGCACAATCTACCCTCCCTGAGAGATTCCCATAGGTAAATCCAAACCTCCTGCCATCTGCCTGGTGGTGTTTGTTTCTGTGTCCATGTGGTTTTGGATGCCTTATTCCTGTAAGGGAATCAGAAGGAGTGCTTCAGGCACTGATGGAACAGATCTCAAGAAGAAAACAGCTGTTACTTTTTACTCCCAGGAGAAAAAGGCTTAAGCCTCTGGGTGCTGAGCCCGGAATTGTTGGCTTAAATATCGCTGACTTCTGCTGCTGTTTTTTCTGTACAGTTTCATCCAGGCTTTGTGTGTTTGCTGTGCAGAAATCAAGTGATATTGGTTCTGAAAAATTAAGAGTGAGCTTGGGAAAGCCCTGAAGATTGTGAGAGAGCCACTGGCTGCTTTAGGATCAGTGGAGGCTTCAGTGGCATGCTGGATCTTGACAGCAGATGTAGCCCTGAGAGCAGCTTTGCTGGCTGGGGAGCTGGGCAGAAAGGAGCCTCTTGAAGTTCAACCAGGGCAAGTGAAGGGTTCTGAACCTGGAGAGGAATTAACCCCCTGAAGCAGGACAGGGGAGGGGTGACCTGCTGAGAAGCAGCTCCAAGGAGAAGGACCTGGGCTGCTGGGGGACAAGTTTCCCATGAGCCAGCAATGGGCCCTTGTGGCCAAGAATGCCAATGGTCTCCTGGGGTGTATGAAGAACAGTGTGGCCAGCAGGTCAAAGGAGGTTTTCCTCCCCTTCTACTCTGCCCTCGTGAGGCCACCTCTGGAATAGTGTTCCCAGTTCTGGGCTCCCCAGTTCCAGAGAGACCAGGAGCTACTGGAGAGAGTCCAGTGGAGGCTGCGAAGCTGCTGAGGGGCCGGGAGCATGTCTGTGCCAGGACAGGCTGAGAGCCCTGGGGCTGCTGAGCTGCAGAAGAGAAGCCTCAGAGGGGATCTGATCAGTGCTGAGCAAGAGCGCAAGGGCCTTGGGGGGCAAGAGGCTGGGGCCAGACTCTTGTCAGTGGTGCCCAGCGACAGGACAAGGGGCAGTGGGCACCAACTGGAACCCAGGAGGTTCCACCTGAGCAGGAGGAGAAACTTCTTTGGTGTGAGGGTGGCTGAGCCTGGAGCAGGCTGCCCAGAGAGGCTGGGGAGTCTCCTGCTCTGGAGAGATTCCAAACCTACCTGGATGTGACCCTGGGCACCCTGCTGTGGGCGACCTGCTGGAGCAGGGGGGTTGGAGGAGATGATCTCCAGAGGTCCATTCTAACCCTCACTATTTTGGGATGAGTCTGAGCAATGTGATACAGCTTCTTGGTGCCTCCCACATGCCCGAGGAGCTTTAGTCAGCTCCTCATTTCCTGCTCATGCTGATTAAACTTAGCATTTTTCATCCACTTTGCTGAAGTGTCAGCCAAGGATCTGAAATCCTGTGCCTGTAGATCTGTTGCTTGTAGTCTTAGTGCTGCTCAGTGCAAAAAGATATCACAAAAAAATTGTGACACGTTGGTGAGTGACAGGTGTTTGTCTGGGGAAGGCTACATGGTGACACTGAGGAGTGATGGTGTCAGCAGCAACACTCTGCAAAGCATTCACAGAGCAATCCCCCAGCCTCAGAGTCCTTCTGGTGCTTTCAGTGTGGGGCTTTGTCTCATACTTGTGTCTTCTGAGGGTGTACTCGGGCTGCCGAGTTCATTAGGTACAGAAAGAAATTATTTGCCCTCTAAGAGCAAAACTCGTAGGGTAAAATGTGGGCGGTGGGCTGTAGCTTGTTCTTACTGGTGCTGTGCCAGTTGCAGCCTGGGCTGCACCCCCAGCAGCGTGGGCAGCAGGGCAGGGTGGGGATCCTGCCCCTCTGCCCCACTCTGGGGAGACCCCCCTGCAGTGCTGGGGCAGCTCTGGAGTCCTCAGCACAGCAGAGACTGGGACCTGCTGGAGCGGGGCCAGAGGAGCCCCAGCAATGACCCGAGGGGGGAACCCCTCTGCTGGGAGCCCAGCAGGAGAGAGTTGGGCTTGGGCAGCCTGCAGAGGAGAAGGCTCCAGCTGGGGAGACCTTCTGGGGGCCTGACAGGACTTCCAGGGGCCTGTCAGAAAGCTCGGGAGGGTCTTCTGAGCAGGGCCTGTTGGGACAGGACAAGGGTGGTCTTTTTAAGCTAAAGAGGGAGATGGACACTGGAGAGAAGGAAGAAATTCTTCACTGTGAGGGTGGTGAGCCCCTGGCCCAGGCTGCCCCGAGAGTTGCTCTCTGCCCCATCCCTGGAACCATTCCAGGGGAGGTTGGCCGGGGCTCTGAGCAACCTGCTCTAGTTGCAGATGTCCCTGCTCCCTGCAGGGGGGTTGGATTTCCAACCCTAATGGTTCTGTGATTCTATGACCTGATCATACTCCTGTTAAATTCAGAGCTGTTCCTTTAAAGGTCTCCTCCAGCTCTAGAGAACTTTCCAGTTCTGAGGCTGGTGTTTGTAGCTGAAGCAGTTTTTTGCTGGCAGTAGCTGTGCAAGCTTCTCCCTTATCTCTTTCCAGTAAAACACCTGGCATCTGCCAGGGCCTGAATTGCAAGATGCATTGTTTGCATAACTAATTTCTCATGAAAAGTTCATCTCCTTCCACGCTCCCTGCTGCTGGAGGCAGATTCCTTCCTGCAAAGCAGCTCAAATCTCTCCTCCCCATCCTAAGCACTGACCTGTGGTTCCTGCAGCTACGCGATGCCCACCAAAACCAATGAAGTGCTGTTCCTGGAAGAGCGAGGGTCCAAAATGCAGCTGGACGCCGTCCTCACCACCCATCAGAGGGTTGTCCAGGTAGGAGCTGGTGTTTGCCCCAGGTGCTGCGGCTCTGGTGCAGCTCCTCCGGTCTCAGGCTCTGAAAACCCTGAACCATTGGAGGCGAGTCCCTTGAAGGCACAAAAAGCCTGAATTGGGGGTAAATTGAAGCACAAGGAAGCCTAACAAGGTTTACTGCAGAAGGGTGCTCACAAAGCGGAGGAGGGGTTCCTGGAGTGTGTATTTCAGCCAGGAGATCTGTTTTACGGGGAGGACTTTGTGGGTGGTGTTCTGCTCCTGCAGCCCGTTTTATTTCTTCTTTCAGATCAGCGGTTTGAGTTCAACGTTTGCGCCGATACTCTTGGAAGTTCTTCAGAGCAGCCAGCCCGAGGGGGTCCACCTGGCAGTGAAAGAGGTATGTGTCACTCCACCCATGCCTTGGCAAGCAGGAAGCAGATACGAGGCATGATGTGAATTTACCTGGAAAATACAGACCTGGCCCTGAGGCTGCTGTCCACCTGAGACTGAGGGACATCCGGCGTCTCCCAGAACCAGGCCCTCACTTGGTCTATCAAAACCCATTACCTCTAATTCCTGATGAGTGTTTCATGTCCCATTTAGCCTCCTATAATTAGTGCCACAGGAGTCACCTTCCCAGCCAGTCCTGTAGATCTGTAGGAGAATGGCAGGTTGCAAGTCGCTTTCCTTTGCTGCAGCAGATTCCCTGCGACTCAAAAGGGATGTAACCAAAATGATTCTGTGATTCTATGACTCTGATTGTGTTCCTGTCTGAGTTCATTAACAGCTCTGACCATCCTCCCAGCACTGCCAGATTCCCCCTGACCCATGTCCCTCAGCACCACATCTCCACGGTTTGGAAACCCCCCCAGGGATGGGGACTCCACCACTGCCCTGGGCAGCCTGGCACAGCCCTGGACAACCCTCAAGGGCAACAAATTGTCCCTCAGGGCCACCCTCAACCTCCCCTGGGGCAACTTTGAAGCCATTTCCTCATGTCCTGTTACTTGCTTCTTGGGAGAAGAGCCTGACCCTCACCTGGCTCCAACTTCCTTTCAGGGTGTTGTCCAGAGCCAGAAGGCCTACCCTGAGCCTCCTCTTCTCCAGACTAAACACCCCCAGGTCCCTCAGCAACTCCTCACAAGCCATGTTCCCCAGACCCTTCTCTGGCAGCCTCTCCAGTGCCCAATCCAGGAGGACAGTCCTTGCCCCAGTCCTGCTGTGCACTATTGCCCTCAGCAGTGCTTCAGCACTTCTTGTCTGAGGGTCCCCAGGAACCTCATGGAGCAGTTGGTAGCAAAGCTAAGGCTGGAACCCTGTTGCTGTACCCTGTTCTGATGGAATTTGCTCTGGGAGGGGTCCAGCTTGTTTTCTGCAGCAAGTCCCAGCACTTTTTTCAGCACTGAGGACCTCACGACAGAACTCCACTCACTGGTGGACCAGGCATAAGAGGATACTTAAACTTCTGTCACTTTAGATTTGGATAAAAAGGTCCCAGGAGGCCCTTTTTATCCAGGGACTGAAGACTTCTGTGCCTGGAAAGGGAAAGCAGCACAGTAAATTCAAACATGGACAGCTCAGGTGGCTTCTTAAGTGGCCTTTGAAGAATGTTTGGTTGACTCCAGCTCTGTAAAACCAGAAGGAAGATGAGAGAAGGTCTCTTGAGTCCAGAATCTTTTCTGCTTTGCTCACAATCCCATCTCTGCCTTAGGGCTGCTGTTTCTTTTTTTAATTTTGGCCAATGGCTTTGTCTCTGGAGGGAGAACTGTGACATTGTGTTGTTTGCAAAGTCATTGCAGCCTGATGCAGGAAGCCCAGGGGAGAGACCCAAAGTGCCTTTGTACAACTGGCAGCGCAGAAAGAGAGAGTAAAGCTTTGGGATGCAAAGTTCTGGAGAAGGTGGCAGGTCTCCTTCAGAAAGTGGATGCTAGTGTGATGGGCAGTGGTGGAGCTGCAGGCATCTAGCTGACTTTCTGAGCACAATGTCACTGACTTTTCAAAAAGCAGCGAGCCAGGTGAGGAGCAGCCTACAAGGCTGAATTTCATAGCCCATGCCATGGCCAAGTGTGTCCACAGCTGCTGCATTCACTGTCAGAAGCTTTCTGCCCCCTGGGCTTTACTCCCAGAAGCTGCTCCTGTTGGAGGCTGGATGTAGGAGAGGAGGTCAGAGTTTCCAGGTTGAGCTGCCCATGAGATGGTAACCTGCAGAGACTTTTCACTGAGGGCTTCCCACTCCCTAGGCTCAGGGCACATTGAAGTCTTTTGTTTTACCACTCTGAAGGGATTCTCTTTGGGAGGTTTGAATTCGTCTTGACTTCCAAAAGGACTCAAGAGGTGAGTCTCATCTACTTGGGTTGTTGTTTTTCTTCCCTCCACAGCACACAGAAGCTGACTTCAAGAGCCGATTAAAGTCCCGACCAGAACTTGAAGAGCTGCTAGCACAGATGAACTGAGGAAGAACTGGATGTTCAGAGCTCCCCTGGGAAAGCTCCTTTCCTCCTCCATGGCTGCTCCAGCCTCCAGAAGGTGACTTTGTGAGCACACGGTGCTGATAATTTGGTAAATTGGAAGAAATTTCCACTCTTGTCTTAATAAAGACAAATACCTGTGTTCCTGTCTGAGTGATGTGTACTGAGTGAAGGGTGCCACAGTGAAACGTGGCTCTGATTTTCTTCAGTTCTTCCTCTTGGTTTTGTTTTTCTCCTGCCTGTTTTGGTACATGAGGATTTCTGCAAGTTTCAGTCTGCAGAAATCTCTGAGAGTGAATAATGCCAGACTGCAGCTCTCCCAGATGCTGCTGATGTGGAAATGACCATCTTGCTCCTGTCATAGAATCAGAAGGGTTTGGGGGGGCAGGGCAATTTCAAGGTCACCTAGTCCAACCCCCCTGCAGGGAGCAGGGACATCTGCAGCTAGAGCAGGTTGCTCAGAGCACCAAAAATTTATTCCTTCTCTCTAGTCTCCCTCTTTGAGTTTCAAACCATCCCCCCTTGTTCTGTCCCAACAGGCCCTGCTCAAAAGCCCCTCCCCAACTTTCTGACAGGCCCCTGGAAGTCCTGGCAGGCCCCCAGGAGGTCTCCCCAGCTGGAGCCTTCTCCTCTGCAGGCTGCCCAAGCCCAACTCTCTCCTGCTGGGCTCCCAGCAGAGGGGTTCCCCCCTTGGGGCATTGCTGGGGCTCCTCTGGCCCCACTCCAGCAGGTCCCTGTCTCTGCTGTGCTGAGGACTCGGAGCAGGACAGAGCTCTGGACACACTTTCTTCAGCTGATCACGAGAGAAATGTGTTCTTCTTGTAGAGGTGCTTCAATCAGAGCTGCACCAACACAAATGGAGCCTCAGAGCCCTGGGAGGGTTGAGGATCATCATCCCTGAGCAGCTGAAGAACTTCTGCTTGACAGAAGGCGGCCAGGGAGGGCACAGGCAGGCAGATTGAAACATCTGCAAAATTTCTCCTTAGTTTCTCCTTTTAAGCCCTAAGGGACAAACTTTCCCTTGGCTACCTGAAGTCAACCAACTTTTTACCACAGCCCCTTTGGAAAGGGAAAAGTTACTTGTTCCTTGAGAGGACAAATTCCAGAAGCATGAGTCGGTCTGGTGCCACGATGGTGCCAGCTGCTTTTCCCAGGACAGGTTCCTTTTCTTTGAGCACTGAGACTGAATTTGGGACCAAATGCTGCAAAACCCAGAACCCGCAGGAGCTGTGGCTTTTGGGTGCTCGTATGGGCGCTGGATCAAACGGGTTGTGCACCTGGGTGTTTGCTTCTCATTCTGCCAAACTCTGATTTTACTTAGGCTGGAGCTGAGAAGACTCATATTAGGGAACTTGTTCTATCCAAATCTGAGCCCTGTTTTGATGGATGCTAAGATGAGGTTCTGTTTCTGCCCCAGAACTGTTTTGATTGTTTTTGTTTTTCCCCCTTTCTAAGCACCAGCTCTTATAAAAGAAGGACAAAACCTCATTAGCACTCTCCCCCAAAACTGGGGATGCTCTGGAGTTGCTGGATGTTCACTCCTGATCCCATGCTGCTGGTGATTTTTGGGCAGCAGCCCCTGCACCCACTGCCCTGGGAAGCAGCCTGGAAAGTTCCCCTGGCCAAGCCATGGGCACCCTTCTCTTTCCAACCTGCTGAAAGCCATTTCATTTTCTTCTTCATGTGGCCTTCAGATCAGCATCCCACCTCGCGTTAGCTCCTTTTTACTCCTATATTTAAATGCTCCTGGAACTTCCCAGGAGAGAAATTCTCCTAAAAATCCTTTTCTGTGGGATAGGAGATTCTTGTCGCCAGGAAAAGACTGGGGATAGCGCAGGGAAGGACACAGAGTGGAAATCCATGGTAGGGCTGTTGCACTCAGCCTGGGTGCCGTGAATGCTCCAGGTCTGGGGCATTTTGGGCTAGAATCATAGAATCATTTAGGTTGGAAAGGGCCTTTAAGTTTATCAAGTCCAACCGTTAACCTGTCTCTATCAAGTCTGCTGGTAAACCATGTCCCTCAGCACCACATCTCCACGGCTTGGAAACCCCTCCAGGGATGGGGACTCCACCACTGCCCTGGGCAGCCTGGCACAGCCCTGGACAACCCTCAAGGGCAACAAATTGTTCCTAATGTCCAGGCTAAACCTTCCCTGGGGGAACGTGAAGGCATGGGGAGGGCGGGGGAGGTGTCCATATGAGCTCTGCTGGGGTTCGGAGTCGTCTGCAGGGCGCTCTGTACCTCCAGGGGCACTCAGCACCTTCTGTATCTCCCTCCCGTGCCCCTGTGGGTGCCCAGCACCTCCCGATGCACCTGACTCCCACCCTTGGGTGCCCAGCACCTCCCCGGCCCACCTCACCCCACCCACAGGTACCCAACCCCTCTCCGCTGCCGTTCCCAGCACCGCCCGGTGCCTCCGCGGCCCCTT
>NW_008602229.1:0-13891 GCF_000691845.1 Merops nubicus | reverse complement strand
CGCTGCCAGGCGCGGCTGTCGCGAAGGTCCCCGAGTAGGGGCAGGTGATAAGCGCGCCCTGTTTGCATGGTGCCGAAAGAGCCTGGACGCAACCCTCGGAAGCCTGGGAACGGTGCGGCTCGGGCCAGGTTTCCCAAATGCTCCTTTAGCCGCTGATTGGTGTTGGGATGTAACAAATCGTCGTTTTTCAAGAGCAAATGTGTTGTTTAGAGAAGTCTAATGCTTGGCTGAGTTTAGTTCTCGTAGGGGGCTTGTCGGAGAGTTGTTTTCCAAAGTACAGCACGTGGGTGACCTGCACTGAAGCTCTGTTGACTTTGACATCCCCGTTGTGAGATGCAGCAATCTGTTCGCTTGTTACAGGTTGCGGAATTGGTGCCTCTTTGGAGATTACCTCATTTAGTTTTCTCGTGAGTCTGTGTTTCAGTTGTCTCTCTAATCAGTGTAGAATTGTGACTGTTTTGCTTTTACAACACAGTTAAAACTGCGGAAGTATTTCTGGCATGATACATAGGTGCCCTTGACTTAGACTTGCTTATATATTTCATGCTACACTTGCTTGATCTTCTGGAACAGAATTATATGGGATATCAGAGGGAAATGTTCTGAAATGCTTTTGAAGTGAAAAACATTCTCATTGTTAATGTTGTGTGCTTTTTGTATGCACGCCAAGGGACAAAATGCCTGCAAAACATTCGCATGCCTCGCTTCCTGAATGTGAGCAGTTCCAATGAACTTGATCTGACTGTTCGTATGCATGAGGTCAGGGACAGTCTAGTTGCTTAAGATGAAGGGCAGGTCCTGGTGGACAGCTGCCTGAACGTGAGCCAGGAGTGTGCCCAGGTGGCCACAAAGGCCAGTAGTGTCCTGGCCTGTATCAAAAATAGCATGTCTAGCAGGACTAGGGAAATGATCGTCCTGTACTCGGCACTGTTGATGCTACACCTTGAGTACTGTGTTCAGTTTTGGGTCCCTCACTACAAGAAGGGTATTGAGGTGCTAGAGTGGATCCAGAGAAAGGCTGTGAAGCTGGTGAAGGATCTAGAGAACAAGTCTTGCGAGGAGAGCCTGAGGGAGCCATTGAGGTGCTAGAGTGGATCCAGAGAAAGGCTGTGAAGCTGGTGAAGGATCTAGAGAACAAGTCTTGCGAGGAGAGCCTGAGGGAGCCGTGATTGTTTAGTCTGGAGAACAGGAGGCTGAGGAGATGTTATTGCTCTCTACAACTCTCTGAAAGGAGGTTGTAGTGAAATGGATGTTGGTCTCTTCTCCCAGGTTACAAGCAGTAGGACAAGAGGAAATGGGCTTAATTTGCACCAGGGGAGGTTTAGATTGCCTATTAGGAAGAATTTCTTTCCTGCAAGAATGGTGAGGCCTTGGAACAGGCTGCCCAGGGAGGTGGCGGTGGAATCACCGTCCCTGGAGGTGTTCAAAAAAACTTGTAGACCTGACACTTGAGGACATGGTTTAGTGGTTATGGTAGTGTTGGGCTGACGGTTTGGCTTAGGGATCTTTTCTAACCTTAATGATTCTAATGTTTCTAAAGTATGCACAGAAACAGGTATGTTGAGGTCCTCAGCTCTACATACAGGTCAGAGGAACTGAGGCTTTTGCATGGGTTTAGTGTCAACTTCTAGAGATCCAGCTGCAAGAACAAAGCTGAAGTGTGTAGTTTAAATTGACATTATTTAAGTTTAAAAGACATCTCTTTTTGGCAAATTAATCTTAGGATTCTGTTTTGAAGCTAAGTTTATAGAAATCCTGTTGTGTCATACTGAAGTCACTGACACTTTAATGTTTGTTAATTGTTGGGACACCTTTTTAACTGTATCCATGAAAGTTTCATACCAATACCTGAATATGTTTGGGAATGTACCATTTTTAAGTTTGCACCATATAACCAATTGCTGCCTAGCAAAGCGGTGCTTTTGGTTCATGAATTTAATTTTTAGAAAGTTTTTGGACATTACTAGTTGATCTTTTACAGTGATAGCAAAGGGACTTACTAATTTTTTTTAATGACAAAACCAAAATCTTGAAAAATCGGGTGTAGAAAGTGATGTTAATTCGGTATTGAGGCTGCTTGCTGACTTGTTAAATTACTGAACTCAAAATCAAACAGTAAATTGTAATTCGTCCCCTCTTATGTAGCCTGAAATTTCTTTAATGGTATTTAGTTATTCCTCAATCATTCTCTCCTTTCCAGGAATGTTGCAAGTAATGCATTATTGTGGTGCACACGCTGGAGAAGCAGAATACTGCTGAAGTTTACCTTGTCTGTTTTACAAGTGTTTATACAAACAACTTCTACCTTGAGCAGTTTGTTTACTGTCAGGCACAATTCAGTGTTGATTCAAAAGGAATGTGGTACTTAGCTGGTCATAAACTTGTAACAGATTGATACAATTTTGACTGTAAAATGATATGGGATTTGGAGCAACAAGTAATTACAGAATCAGAAAAGCAAAGCCTAGTGATGCTTTCTTGCTAATGGTCTTAAAAGTAGTAAAGAAATACTGTAATTTGGCATTTATAAGATCCTGTTAAATCTTTGTTTAAACTGGCTGTTGAAAACAATTCTTTCTGTTCTCGTCCCACAGTAGCAGTGACTGCAGCCAGATAGATCAGTTTTTCTCTTGACATAGAGAATATTATGCAATTTTCTGTGAGTTAGTGTTTTATTATTTCCCTTTCCTGCCTAAATATAATATACTGCTCTCTGCCTCATCAATATTGTGAGCTTAGCATAGGTTTTTACATAGGTGTACAGCTGTATTAAATTGTTGGATTCTTCTGTGTCTCTATGATCAGATGCATCTTTTGTCAAGTCCTATTAAAATACCTGTGGTATTTCATGAATGCTTCATCTGATATTTGGGCACTGTATACTGCTATTTATTTACAGGAGTAAACAAATCTATGTGGGTGCATCTGTACTCATAAATATGTATTTATCTACATCTGTTACAGCTACCTTAGCTTTAGCATGTCATCTTCCAGCAGGCGGTTGCACTCTTTAAAATAACACATCCCCCCCTTTGTTTTATAAAGTATTCTTTTGTTGTGGGCTCTGTGCTACTGTTTTTGGTGGTAAATCCTGTGATCAGGAGCTGATAGTGATGGTTTCACCATTCCCAGTACAATGCAGCAGGCATAGTCTCATGGTTGGTCAAAGATGGAAAAAGGCTTCTGTTGATGCTGGTGGATCATAACTGGACTTGAAGAATGTCAGTCATCATGAGGAGATAAATTCTCAATGAAGTGAACTTTTCACCATTGGAAATCTTTTACACTAGGACTTCTGTTTTGCTCAGACTAAGCTGTAGAGATCTGCCTTTCCATTTTTCTTGTGCTATAAAACCTACAATACGTGTGTCACCGACTGCATCTTCTGCAGAGCACAGATGGCAGGATATTATCATAGCTCTCCATGTGAACCCCTGCTCATATTATGAGTTTTATCCCACTGAATGGAAAGGCTATAAAAGAGGTGGAGCAGGTTCTCAGAGGTGGTAAAGTTAGCATGAGAGCACAAGAGCAGTTCCGCTTGGTCAGCCCACACGTACAGTGTTATATCCTTCTGTCTTGGACTGGGACTAAAAGCAGATATTAAAGAAAAAAAAACATAAAAAATCAAGTGTGTACTGATACTTCTTTAAGATATAGGAGCTGCCTTACCTGCAACTGGTGTCTTTATTGCTAAAATATGTAGGTTTTTTTTTTTCTGTGAGCTTATGGAGCTGCCTTGAATCCACAAAAGTTTAGCCCTTGCAGTGGTCTCTGTCGGGAACTTTGGTAGCATGAGGCTGTGTCACATGAAGAGCTGCCTTCATGTGTTTTAGATCTGTCTCCTGCTAGTCTGATTTGATGCCTGATAGTCTTTGTATTGGAAGAGATATAGAACTGTTAGTTCCTACCCAGGTCTATAATACACCACTACTTGAGTGCTGAGATACTTATCTTTAGTCTTTTTTGTTCTTTACTTGTGGTGTCTGACAGTGCTTTGAAGCTATCTGTCATCTGCCTGAAGTACTCTAATTCTAGCCTGAAATAATTAAAACTAAAAGCTGATCACTTCTTAAGTCTATCATTTTCTGGGTACAACCGTATCTATTTACCTCTTCAGCTGTTGAATGAGTCAGAATTAGTGAGAATTCAGATGATAGGTAATCCTCACGATATGCTGGTTCTGATTTTTTCTTTTCCACAACCCTTTATTCAAATGTTTCCACCACAGTTTCTCACCTGCCATCTTCGATCTACTTGATGCCTGTGTTCTCTGTTTGTCCCCTTCATCTTTTCTGTACATTTTCTCCTTTTTCCCTTTACTGCTCCCTTACTCATACTTGTCTTCCATTTTCCCTTCATTTTACCTAAGTCAGTCTCATAAGTAGCTGTAGTTGTTAGGAACAAAAAGCATTAAAAATAGGAAGCATGGTACTTATCACATGTCTGTAGTATTTTGGCTTATTATTTGCCATCTTTCTGCTTTTTATTATTTTCTCTCTAGCTGTAAGCTCTTTGAGGTAGGAAATAAATTCTGCTGCAGGTACTATGCCTCACATAGTGGTTTCTGAATGTTGATTCGATCTTCTGACATCCATTGCAATACTGCCGGTGATGAAGTGAGAGTTCCTTCAAAACACATTTCTAGAGTATAATTCTAGTGACTGTCATGAATTAATTTTGCATGGTTTTTTCCCACGAAAGCTGTTTTAGAAAATTTCTGTCTCTTGTAGGAGCAGCAGCAGTACTGGTACCAGCAACACCTGCTTAGCCTACAGCAAAGGGCAAAAGCCCATGCTCAGGGACAGCAGCAAATGAAAAGTCCAGTAGTGAAGGATGCATCTGAGCAGAGAACAAAGTCTGAAGAAGGGAAAATGAGTGCTTCAACTCAGCAGTCTGAACATCCTCCACTTAACGAATCCCTACCTCCAGCTTCCAAAGAAGATGAGTCTTCTCTTGCATCCACTGAAACTCAGGTAGGCTTTGGGAAGTGGTGCCACAAAGAAACAGGGAAATAATGCCTTCCAGTTATTATTTTTACTGTGTAACAGTAACTAAATATGGTAAAGCAGTTCTTAATATCTGCTAAGGATGGAATGATTAAAGAAATAAAAATACATTCAAATAAAAATGCACTCCTTAGCTATAGACTTATATAGTGTCACACACATGCACCAAGTGAGTCCGAGCTTGGATTCACTTGCACCTTCCCTAATGTTGTCGTCTCTGTCTATGAGAAAGACTTTGTGATACCTAAGTGCAAAATCAAGTCCTTGGTAAATGAGCAATACTGTCTTTAAGACACTTTCTTAATTCCTCTCTGGCAGTTTGTAAATTCTGGGTCCCCTTCTCTCCGTTACAGTTCGTTTGAAAGCCAAGGCCTTTGCACAGAATATTTTTGTCAGCATGCTTAATAACAGTTACTGCATAATGAATGGAGGTCATGATTGATATTTGAACAGGTTACTGTAGGGTAGCAGATTACCCTGCACCATGGGCTCCACTTAAACTTACAGTGTGTGGGTTCCTACAAAGTGGCAAAACCAATGCACTTGGAGTTAGTTTACCTCATCATGAAAAAAGCACTCATTATACTTGCTGTGAGCAACATTTAACAGATCTGCACTGATCTCTTTTCTTGTAGGTAGTTACTCTGTGTATGAGTACCCTAATTGCCATCAGCCTAACCTTTAGAGCACATTATTTGCAGAATAAATGGAGTAAAACTCAGCCCTTCAGAAGCTGTGGGTGGCCAGAGCACTGAAATACAGTGTTAAAATAACAAACACTTAGAAAGTTCCTGTAAACTGGATAGCGACCAAATGTGGTTTTCTTCTGACAGAAGGAGCCTTCCTTTATTTACAGTGTTTGCCTTTTTCTCTAGCTCAATATTGAACCTCCTGATGACCCCGAGGAAGATTTAAGATTACAGCAATTGCAAGCAGCAGCAGCTCAATGGCAGCAACATCCCCATCAGCGGGCTGGATTTCAGTATCAGAAAATAATGCAGAAGCATGCCCAGCTACAGCAGATGGTACAGCAGTACCAACAGATCATGCAGCAGCCTCCACACTTACAGGTGAAACACTCAGGAGATGGTGTTTGATATATTTTCAGGGTGACCTAGCACTCATGGTCTGTGGAAAAACAAATAGCTGAATAATTTCTCATGGTTAGCTCATTTGTCTAGCTACTTTTTCTGTTTGTGTAGAAGACTATATCCTTTGACTCTCACTCAATTCCAGAACAAAAAAAGAATTGAGAGATGGTGATGTACCTTCAGTAGGATGACAATACAAAGCTTTACGCTTATGATAAGGTTTTTCAGCCATACCTGGGTGATCCCAAAGCAAAGCTGAACACAGTATTGAATTTACTTAGTTTTGAGTGCTTTAATGCTAGGGAAACAGTTCAGAGGAAAGGTGAGGTAAACGAATGATTGCATGGGGCAATCTGATAGCTGCTCTTTTTCACAACATTGCATAGTATAAAAATAAATACATATAATGATGAAGTAAACATAGATGGCAAGAATACATTAATAAAGTAATTAAGAGAATACTATCTCTTAGTATTTTTGATTCAATCAGTGAGATAAAAGAAAAAGTCTTACTAACAATAATAATAATCAGTGTTGCAACCTTTAAGCTTTTAAGTAGAAGCTGATTACTATATTAGTTGAGTTAGCTTTTTCTGTCTTGGTGGAGTTTATACATTGAGCATTTCTTTGTAGCTTGTGCAGTCTGCTTGTTTAAACAAAAATCTCTTCAGCATGAACCCTAAAAATCTCAGGCAAGATCATGGCCATGGATATTACAACCTGTATCTGCCTAATGAAAGACAGTATCTCCTTGAAAGAAGCTTCATTGTACAAACAAGATCTGGCAAAGGCTTAGAGAAAAATAATTGCTGGCAGCTGAAGCACCTCTGAGCGGGTTAATAGCAGAAACAAACCCTGAGAAATAGCCATGTACTGTATTTATTGAAGACATGAAGATTGACATGGGCTTTAGCATTCACTAATAATGTAGCTTGGGAGTAATTTGATTGTAGCTTTCTTCATATATGTATATATATGTATTTTAGAGCCAAATTAAAAAAAGCCTTTTTATACATATACGTCATCTAGTCATAAAATGTGTAAGTTGTCACAATTACTTTAGCCATCACAGTTAATGTTAGCTTTTGTTTCAGTGTAGTTCTGTCAAGCTTCTACCCAAATCAGAAACTGTGATGTAAGCGATACTGAAATATGTGTCTCTGAAGATAACTAAGTTGGTATTTTGAAGGTATTCTTGTCTTATTGCAGACAATGTCAGTGGACATGCAACTGCAACATTATGAGGCCCAGCAAAACCAGTTCCAGCAACTTCATAAAGATTGGGAGCAATCAATGAACCAACAGTGGCAGCATCAGCTTCAAACCTACCCTCACAAAGACCAGCTTCAAGAATATGAGAAACAGTGGAAAGCATGGGATGAACAGATGAAGGTCACTCAGTCGCATCTGCAGGAGAAAGTGAGCTCACTCCAAAATCTGAAGAATCAGTATCCCGCAAATGTTTCGCTGCCACCTCCATTTGTTCCATATTCTCAAACTACTCAAGGTGGCATTCCTGTCATGCCTCCAACTTTACCGTCAACTACGCCTCCACTGGTTCCCCCGCCTCTCTCTTCTGTTTCTCAGTTATCTAATTCCTCTGTCCCTTCGGGATCCAGTTCTCAAAGCAGTCAATCTACTAAGACACCGAGGCCAGCTCTGCTTCCTACCCCTGGTACCTATGCATCAAAAATATCTAGTTCAACTGTCTATCCACCTTATCATTCTCAAGTAAGTTCATCCTTTGGCTCTTCAGACCATGGAAAGTCTCAAGTTCATCTTAGTAAACAAACTGTCTCTGTTTCATCTGAGCAAGGATGTGGGGAATTGAAAACCTCTTCTGTAGGGTCTTCAACACATGCATCTACCATGCAGGACAAACCAGTGAGGTCGGGTGGATTGCTTCCAGATCCTCCCAGATCAGCACGTTTTGAAGGCCCCAGAGGCCCTAGGTAAGGATAATTTTGCTGATGTATACATGTACCAGGCTGCAAGACTTTCAGTGATGTGTTAAGAAATGAAATGTGTATCTTACTTTCAGATCTTCCTGAGGTTGTGTGAAGTGTGCTTCTTTGGTGGAGGTTTTGTTTTTAATGTATGTACACCATGCTCTGTATTAATCTTACTAAAGCAAGGATAGATAGATGCCTTTCACCTGAGCATCATCTAGAGTAGAATGCTTTTTGTCCTAGTAAAATGGTTGGGCACTTTGCACCCTTTTCATTCCCAGAGGCAGAATGTCCCATTCATGAAAACAGGAAAACTGTTGTAGATATTTGTCTTTGGTGTCCTTAGTTTGAAGATAACTCACACTTGAAAGAGTTATCTATATAAGAAGTGATCTAAATTTCCATCATTTTGTTTGTGGTGCTTGAAACAGCTTGTGAAAATCTAAAGCAAAAATGTTGAAGGGTTGTGCAGGTGTTGCTGTATATGGTAGCACTTTAATGTAGGCATTCTGAAAGGGTTTCGAGATATATATTCAGCTGAATAGCCTAACCTAGCTTATTCCTGGCAGTTTAGATGCTATTTATTTTTTAGAAACAATAAACAGTACTCTTTGTTTGTAATCCAGCATTTATTGTAGGAAGAAAGGAGAGTTCAATTCTGTTCACTAGTACTTGAACTTCTACTGTGAGAGAGTTCTGCAGCTGTATCATTGTCCTGTTCAATGCACTTTTCAAAATGTCTGTTTGACAAGAGAGGTGGTGCTTGTCTTAAGTACAAATCAGTGGTTTTCTGCACATGTAACATTACTTAGTATCCAAACAGTTATAGAGAAGAGAAGGGAAAAAAAAAATTTGAGCCTTAGGATCCTAGCATTAGGATTCTTTTGCCACTTTTTCTTTCGCATTGTATCACAGTGGTCTCAAGTTTTGAAGGTTGCTGTCTTTCAGTAAAATTCAGTTTTGTTCAAATTTAAGTCTTCATTTTATCAGGTGGATGGGCTGTTGCCTTGGTAGAACTACTCTGTAAGCCAGCATTGTGTGTCTTTTATGTGGCTTTATAGCTGCTATATGGTTTAATCCAAGATCCTGGTTTTAGAATGTTTTTCTTTCATACTTGTCATGATATCAGGGTGCAAAAACATCTGTTCTGTCTGGTCATTAGTTCAAGACTAGTTGATGTGATGTCTCCTTAATCAAATAACAGTATTGTTCTGTTAAATTGTTTCTATCCTTGCATACTCTGCTAGACTCCATAATCATATCTTCATGTTTATTTCTGTTCACTTTGCTTTGGAAGTGATCATTCATGAATAATAATTCATTAATTACTAGCAATGTGAATTTTTATAACTGTGGATAATTTTCTACGTCCCAATATTTTTTTAAAAGTGTTGTTTCTGGACCTGGGCATTTATTGGTTGTACAGTTCTGAACAGACTGTTTTCATAATTTGCTTATGCATGTCTTTTATGTGCATTGATTTAGAGCTCAGTGATATATCATGATAGGCTGTGGATAATGAAAAATTTCTGGAATGCACATACAGGAGCTCTATTTTTTTTCTCTAGTTTTCTAATTTGAGCATACTTACAGTATTTAATTAACACTGTAACCTTTGCTCATTCCTGTATTGTAATTGCATGACCATTGTAGAGGTTCATCAAAGCTTTCCCAAAAATTTTACTGTTTCTTGATATAGTTAGGCAAAAAGAGAGCTCTAATAAATGTTTAACCTAACCTGGGATACATTAAAATTTTGTATTACCTGCTGCTATCCTGGCTAAACACTCCCTAGTAATGACTTGACGTGTAAAAAGACACACACCCCCCTTCATCTCTTTTCAGCAATTAACTTTTCTCAAGAAATTCAAACTTGAAGGAACTGGCTTAAACTAGTTTTCAGAATTTTGGGGATGAAATGTCTCTTGGAGTATTCAGTCTTCTAGCTATACCTTCCATGTAAAAGTTGATCTTTCAAATCTGAGTTATCTTGCCACTCAGCTGTTTTGTAGTTTGTTGTTTTTCTTTGGTTTTTTTTTTTTGTTTGTTTGTTTTGGTTTTTGTTTTTTTCCCTCTCTTCCTGTTCATCTTGACCTGCCCCTACTCCCAAAGAAGGCAGATTACAGTGTTAACTTACCATGATTATTAAAATTCTTCAATGTTATGTAAATGATCTTCTTTGGCAAATTACTTGCTGAAATTCTCCAACAAGTCAACCCTGTTGGTAACTAGGTGGTAATGAATTAATGTCAATAAAATAGTTTGTGTTGGAAGGCACTTCTAAAGGTCATCTAGTCTAATCCCCCTGTCCTGAGCAAGGACATCTTCAGCTAGATCGGGTTGCTCAGAGCCCTGTCCAACCTGGCCTTGAATGTTTCCAGGGATGTGGGGCACCTACCACCTTTCTGGGCAACCTGAGACAGTGTTTCACCACTCTCATAGTAAAAAAATTTCTTCTTATATCCAGTCGAAATTGGTAATGTTTTAGTTAAAAAACATTATTCCTTGTCCTATTGCAACAGGCCTTGCTAAAAAGTCTGTCCCTATCTTTCTTATAAGCCCCCTTATAAGTATTGCTAGGCTGTATTAACGTCTCCCCAGAGCCTTTCCCTGTTCAGGCTGAACAACCCCAACTCTCTCAGCCTGTTTTCACAGGAGAGGTGTTCCATTCTTCTGACCATTTTTGTGGCCCTCTGCTGAACTCGCTCCAAGATCTCAGTGTCTTTCCTGTGCTGGGAACTCCAGAGCCAGATGTACTGCTGGAGGTGGGGGTCTCACCAGGGTGGACTAGAGGGGGAGAATCATCTCCCTCAACCTGCTGGCCACACTTCTTTTGATGCAGCCCAGGATATAGCTGGCTTTCTGGGCTGCAAGTGCACACTGTCAGCTCATGACCAGATTTTCATCCACCAGTTACCACAAGTCCTCCTCTGCAGGGCTACTCTCAATCCCTTCATCCCCCAGCATGTACTGATACCAGTGGTTGTCCCAGCCCAAGTGCAGGACCTTGCATTTGGCTTTGTTGAACCTCATGAGGTTCACGCAGGCCCACTTCTCAAGCTTATCCAGGTCCTTCTGGATGACATCCCAACACCTAAGTGTGTCAACTGTACCACTCAGCTTGGTGTCATCTGCAAACTTGCTGAGGGTGTACTCGATCCCACTACATCACTGATGAAGATATTAAACAGCACCAGTTGCAGTACAGGCACCTGAGGGACACCGCTTGTCACCAGATTCCATTGAATTGTTGACCACTACCCTCTGGATGCAACCATCCAGCCAATTCGTCATCTACCAAACAGCCCCACCCATCAAGTCCATCTCCAATTTAGAGAGAAGCATGTTGTGGGGGACCGTGTCAAAGGCCTTGCAGAAGTCCAGATAGATGACATCCATAGCTCCTCCATTGCCCACTGATGTAGTCACTTCACTGGAGGTTGGTCAGACAGGACTTGCCCTTAGTAAAGCCACGATGGGTGTCTCGAACCACCTCCCTGTCCTCCATGTGCCTTAGCATAGCTTGTAGGAGGATCTGCTGCCAGGCACAGAGGTGAGGCTGACAGGTCAGTAGTTCCAGGATCCTCCCTTCCACCATTTTTTAAAAGTGGGTGCAATTTTTCCCTTTTTCCTGTCACCATGGACTTCACTTGACTGCCGTGACTTTTCAAATATCACAGAGTGGTTTGGCAACTGCATCAGCCAATTCCCTCAGGACTCTGGGATGCATCTCATCAGGTCCCATAGACCTGCGTATGTTCAGGTTCCTCAGCTGGTCACAAACCTGTTCTCTTACAATGGGAGGAGCTTTGCCTCCCTCTGTCCCTGTCTTCTGGTCTGCTCACTTGGGAGGTATGAGGAGAGAGGTTGCCAGTGGAGACTGAGGCAAAAAATGTGTTGAGTACTTCAGCCTTCTCCTCCTCTGTTACCAGTTTGCCAGTTGTGTTCCTCTGACATTCCTTTTCTGACTGACATACGTGTAGAAGCCCTTCTTATTATTCCTTGTGTCCCTTGCCAAGTTCAGCTCCAGCCATGCTTTGGGCTTCCTGACCCCATCCTGTAGAGACACAATGGTGAATCCTGGACATTCAAGTAACTTGACTTCACATATGAGTTCTCTATCTTGTGTAAAATTAATTTGGTTTGTTCTAGTCTACTATGTAGATCAGTGTTTGAGTATATGCTATTTCCTCATATCCAAGCAGTAGGTGCTCTCAAAAAGAATTTAAAAAGTGAGTAAAAAAAAAATTTGTTTTAGCCAATTTGTTTTATTACCTTGCATGGAGCTGGGTGATGTAAGTTTGCAATTTTTGAAAGGATCTGTACTTAAAGATTCTTCTAGGTGGCATTTATCACATAGTGTTAAGTATGCCTGTTGCACACTATTAAAATTTTAACAGGAGTTGTTGATTGCAACAAAACTTCCATTAAACAAAAGTTGAAAGCTTTTTTTCAAATGAGTTAGCCAGTTTTCTTTGTTCGTCAGGTTTCAGTCCTGAGATATTTAAACCCAATTTCTTTTTAGGGTTGCATAACCTGCAGGTTGCTTAAACTGGTCTTCAGTGGGCAGTATCAAATTGAAGAACATGTCTCTGTGCTTCTTCACTGGTTCAGTATGGACTGATCCTAAGGCACACTAGGATGCATCAGAGTTGACTTGAGGGGGGTGCGAAATGCTCTTTTAGAGCATTTTAGTTTGACGTGTTCATTTGAATAAACTTGCCATTATGTCATCTATAGATTTGATGGGCCTCGAGGAAGAGGATATGACAGATTTGAAGGCTCAAGACAGAGAGGGCCTCGTTTTGACTCCCCGCGCTCAGAAGGATACAGGTCACGTTTTGACCGACAGAATACAGATGGACAGTCTTCAAGCAGATGGGGAACTATCCCACGAGGACCAGCAGCACAATTTTATACTTCAACAAACACATCACATGGACATGGTTCCCGACCTGGTGGCCCACGCTGGAGGGGACCCAGGCCTCACGTGGGACAGCAGCAGCAGTCACAGACAGACTCGCAGTCAGAAGACAAAGAACCTTTTACAGACGTAGCTGGCGGTCAGCAGGCTGTAAGCAGAACACAGTCTCCTGATGCACAGAGTGCGGGTCCCGTTGAGCCAAATGAGGACTTGACAAACACTCAACAGGAACCATCCAAACCTGAAGTCAAAGAAACTATTTCAGACCCTCCTAAAAAGTGGACATGGAGTTCACATGATCCTAACGAGCAAGTAGAAGAGCCCAAAGCCCCTACCCCACCTATCCAGAACCAGAAATCAGCATCCCTTTCTAGTAGCCCTGTAGCTTTGCAGTCAGGTACTGCAAGAGCAGGCGGTGCAGTAACCCCTGTCACAGGGAATCAGGATTTGGATTCGTCAGACGACCAGTTGATTGCTTCGGATAGCTCCCAGGGCCTACCTGGGCCAGAAGGCAGAGGGAAAGGGTCGTTCATGCCTGAAGATAGAGGCAAGGGGCCAGTAAGCAGAGGAAGGGGCCAGGGCAGACTGGATGATGGCCGTGGCAGAGGGCGGGGGGATGGCCGTGGCTGGGGCATGGGCCGTGGCAGGGGCATGGGGAGGATGGACGGTGGCCGAGGGATGGGAAGGATGGACGGTGGCTGGGGAATGGGCAGGATGGATGATGGTCATGGCCGGGGAATGGGCAGGATGGATGACGGCCGTGGCAGAGGATACGTTTACAGAGGCAGGGGGCAGGCTAGGCAGGCGTCCATCCGCGGCAGGGGGATGTTCAGGAGAGCGGGCAGCAGGGAGAGGATGCCGGACAGGCGGTCGGGCAGCAGGGAGAGGATGCCAGATGGACGGTCTGGCAGCCGAGAG
>NW_008602228.1:13888-23567 GCF_000691845.1 Merops nubicus | reverse complement strand
TCAGTCCTGCATCCTTCTGCCAGCATCCTGCAAAGCTGGTGTCCCGCACGGCTGTGCCAAAAGTTGCTACCTTGTCAACTCGCCTGTACACCACGCCGAGCTGGTTCTCGCAGAGAGAGGCCATCCCGGCAGCCTCCCAGGCGAGGCTGAAGCTTGAGTCAGCGAGGGGAAAGCTGAGCCACTGCCTCACTTGTGGACTTTTGGGTTTCCTCTGCCCAGGTCCCAACCAGCGGGAGAAGTTGGTGAGACAGCCACCACCTCCCATCGACTTTCAGCACTGGTGTACAGCCAGTTTCTTCAAAACCACACCCCCAAAAAAGAAAAAAAATAATTCCCATAATAACTGGAGCATAGTTCAGTTAGAAATTCAAATTGCAAATCACAGTCATGGCCAGAAGTAGGTTTCCGCTTGCCAGATGCCCTCCCTTACTCCTTGGATTTGTGATGTGAAGCCTGGGTCCCTCTGGCCTCGTGCATTTTCCAGGTATTAAATGAGAACTGTAAGAAAAGCCTCTCAGGCTGCTTTTGCTGGTTGACTTCTTTCTTTTTTTTTCACCTCATCATAAATTTTTCAGATGGATTTAGTGCATTTTGAACACACTGGTAATCTGTCCAGATAGGAATGCAAGCAAACCCACACGTAACAAAAGCACGCCTGTGCAGCAGGGTGTTCTTGGAAATGTGAAAACCTGTGGTTTGGGGATTATTTCAGGGAGGGGAGGTGCAAGATGTGAGCTGTGTATGGGAGGTTTGTTTGTCACTGTGACAGGGGAGAGGCATTGCTGAACTTCCAGAATAATCCCTCTCCTTTGCCCTCACCCTGGGCTGGAAAAATGACTTTTATAAGCAAGACTGTGACTGACCTTTGTCCCATGACTGTCAAAACAGATGCTATCTTGGTGACAGTTGTAGGAGTGTTTTCATGTGCTTATCTGCCAGCTATGTGATAGAATGAGAAAAGGCATGATTTCACTAATTACATGAGGTTCTGATAGTTATGATGAAACAGTGATGATATCCCATTAGGGAGATGTGTTGCACAGAGTGTAGATGGTAGAAATTTTGCCTAACAAGGAAACAGCACGATGATGTTATAGCTCAAAGGAGTTTTGATATCGTGGTTGTTTTTTTCATGACACCTTTTGTAGCTGCAACAGCCAAGATGGTTCTGTTAGAAAACAAAGGTGGGATGCACAGAATCATTTGCCCTGCTGAGATCCCTGTTAGTACAGGGCAGCTCAAGCTTCTGTTGCCCCTGACATAATCCCCATTTTTCATCCTCCCAGTAACGTGAAGCCTTATTGATCATAAAAATCCTTATTACTAAAAAAATCTCAGGTTTACCACTTCTTTGTAGTGTGGCTGGTGTGTTAATTTTTATACCACAGACAAGGGTTTTTGAGGGTGGATGGTTCCAGCATTCTTTGCCATCCAGGAACATGTCAAAAATGGTTTTCATGGGCAATGTTGATGAGCTGTCATCTTTTGAAGGGTGCAGGAAAGCTAGCTGGTGCAGGGCAGAGTGGCTGTGTTGTTTGAGTACGCTCCTCATTTTGGAAATTAAATAACTGCAAGCCCAAGATGTAAAACCCAAATTCAGCCTGAATACTCTATGGAGTTTGAGGCTAGTTTGAGGATGTTTTAGTTACATGTCCATCTATTGATGGAAGCTTACAGTAAGGTAGAAAGAAGGCGGCTTAAAATTTTTTACTTTTGCTCGTGTCATCCATCAAAATGAACAAGGCACCTTGATTCTGCTGAAGTCTCTCTCGGTGTACAGGAATCTCTCTTTGGCTGGTTACTATGGACGTTTCTGCTCCTGACGTTGCAAGAGGCACGAAGTCCTCTGTGTGCTGGGCAGTGACCTTCTGGCCACAGACCTCACTGACAGAAAACATTTGTTCCTGGCCAGTGTCAGGAGTGCCTTTTTGAGGAGATGAAGAGTCTTCAATGACGACCTTGAAGATTTAATGTTCTTTACGCAGGCCTCCTGTGTGCCCCGGTGGTGAAAGGCTGCTCTGAGGAGTAAAGTGGCTGCAGTGAGTAGCGTGGAGCTGTGGGGCTGCCCTTGTTTATTGTGTGGGCTGGGGCACAGGGCGGCAGTCAGGCCTGAGCGGTTCCCTGAGCCCCGTCAAAGCAGGAGCTTGTGCTCTGCTCAGAGGTGCAGGACCTGCGGGGTCGCTGCTGTTTCCGCAGCTTCTCGCCT
The DNA here is from genome assembly GCF_000691845.1 of Merops nubicus. Lineage (NCBI taxonomy): Eukaryota > Metazoa > Chordata > Aves > Coraciiformes > Meropidae > Merops > Merops nubicus. Next base: position 21,361 of record NW_008602228.1, on the reverse strand, counting down.
CTCTCCGCCCAGCAGCGCTTTCCTCACGGGCGGGAGGCTACAGCTGGCGCAGTGCCCTCCGGGGAGGCAGCTTGCTGCGGAGCCCACGGGCACGGCCCTGCCCTGGAAGAGCTGGCCCCTCGCCGGGGCAACCGGCCGCGTGGTTTGCACCTCCCCGCGGGCGCATGGAAAACGCAGCTCAGTGTGTCTCAGGAGCTGGAGGTCCCCTGGCAGCGGGTGGACGTCGGCCTCGGTGGCCGTTTTCAGGAGTTTCTCTTCAGATGTCCTTATGGTGCTTAGGGAGAATGAAAGCCCAGCACCAAAAATGCCCTTTTTAGGGTGTTAGGGGGTGTTCTAACTGTGTCTCCAGGAAGCTGGAGTGTGGCATCCCACACTTTCACCAGGACGCTGTTTCTGGGACTGGAACGCCCAGCTGATCCCAAAGCTCTAACTTCCGTTAGTTCAGTGTTGCTTGTGTGAGGCTTTCCAGCACAGTCACGGTTTGCGTGTTCTTCTTTAAGGAGAGATAGAAAAATTATTTTGATTTAAAAAAAAATATTTAAAAAGAAGTGCAAACCCTACAAGATGAGGTGGTAGCCCTGAAGAAATGTGAAGAGGTACAGTTTCCTTGCCTAAAAATTATTCTTACATTGGAACAACTGCAGCCTCAGGGCAGAATTCAGATGAACTAGGTGACATCACAGGTTGTGCAGTAACGTATGCACCGCTTTAGTTTCATTGCAAAGCAACTTAAAATAGCAAATTTATTAAAACCCAAACAAACCAACCCCATATCAATCTCTTCTCATACTTGTTTTTCACTATTGCCTTTAACACAAAACGTCTTTGAGGACGTTTCTGGTTGGAGCAGTTCCGGGTAGCTCATCTCAGTGACACTGGCGCAGGCAGGCACAGAGCCCTGATTTTGGGGAGTTGGTGAGGTGTGGGCTCACAGTGAAGACAGTGTTTCTGATGTTTTATCCAGCCATTCAAAGGTCTTTGGTGTACCACCATGGTTTATTTTGTGAAACACGGCACCTAACTCATTGCACCGTGACAGTAAAAGGTTTTCTAGTTGCTCATCACATGTTTAATATTTCTTGTTTTATTTTCTGTCACTCTTTTTTTTTAATCTTTGAAGATCAGGGAAAGGTTGGCAGATGTTATTTTGACTTCTCTTCCTTCCTACACCTCTCTCCCCTTTTCTCCCTGCAGTCCTTTGCTATGAAAACGTCACTGTTCCAATCTGTTGCCCCCACCTTGCTGTTGCCCCTTCAATTGTGCTGTTTCACAGGGCCACCAGTGTGCCAGACCCACGTTGTACTCTGTAAGAGCAGGAGTGTTCAATCTGGGGAATTTCAGGGAGGAAAAGGCAGAAAAAGTTGCAGGCTTCTATGTATGAATGCCTCTTTCTTTCCATGGTGCAGGGAGGCTGAGCCCTCCAGGGGATGGGGAGAGAAAGAATCAGCTTGGTGCCGTCTAGCTCCAGAACTTTCAAGCTGGGGACCTGGGTGGACCTTCCCCAAGTGCAGGAAGGATTGCCTCATGTCCCCTGGGAGTGCAGTGGCAGCAGGGTATGTTTTCTAGGAGGCTGCGTGGACAGAGCATCTCCCAGGGTGTAGAAGGGCATGCAAGTGGAAAAGTGGAGTTATTTTCTGCTGGGGTGGGTGGTTCTGACCTGAACATCTCTTTCCTCCACATAGAGAGGCGGGTAGGTTAGGCCTAATACCTGTGGGTGTGCCTGGAATTTAATCTTTTGCTTTCCCAACAGGACTAGTGGCTCTTTGGGATGTTTCTTCATCTCCCAGGGGCCTCGTTTGGAGGACCAGAGCTGAGCACTGCTGTCGCTCGTGGTGGTCAGCACAGTGGGAGCCATCTAGGGTGGTGGCCAGGGCACCTAAGCCCAACCATAATTCCTCCAGCTCTGAGTCACAGCGCTTTGAATCAGCGTGTTGTTTCCTGTCCTGCTGCTGGACTCCTGGATAAATACAGACTCCAGCCTTGTCTGGTTTTCAGGTTGCTCCGATGAAGTCACAACCAGTTACAAATCCATGCCAAAGCCCGTAACTCACGCACAGGTTTCCATCCGTGATCTCCTTGGGCAGCCCCTACAAGTGGTTTGAGGCAAGAGAGCGAATGATTTTTAAGCCCCCACCCTACCCAGCCATGTGCACTGCAGCTGCAGCTCAGATTTAGGCCACGGGGATTTTCTTTTTCTGGAGGGTTTTCAAGAGAAGCACTGGCATACTTGAATTTTAAATTTTTTTTTTTTTGCTGGGCTAATGTTGATCCTGGAAGGCGCCTTTAAATAACATTTAAAAATGAAAAGACTTCTCCTATCTGAGACCAGGTGTTTTAGATAAACTTACAGCTGTACAAAAACGCCCACAAGAGATAAGTGGCGTGCAGGGCTCGTATTAAAGCTCTTAATGATATGCCCTGCCTTGAACTTGTACTTTGGTCACAGTGCTGGTACACTTTGGTATCTGAGAGGTGCATTAAGAGAAACACCGTGTAATTCAGGTTACTGTTTATTAATTTCCTATTATCGGGAGCAAGGTGACTAATGATTATCTCTGATCTAGCTCTGAATCACAGTTGTAGGAAGTGAGAAATGGTTCCTTAATGACCTCACAGCTTAATCATTTCTAAGGGAAAATCTGCTTGGAGTGTAGCGCTAACAAAAGGAGGAATGTGAAAAAAGCCTGGTCAAGGAATTCGGCGTGGAGGTGTGTCCCGGCACGGCATGCTGGGAGGCTGGGATTTTGCTCGTAGGGCTGGTAGCTCACTGCTGGTGCTGCCTCCTGTCCCTCACGGAGCAGCCCTTTGCCGTTTGCTTACGGCTCGGCTCGCCTACAGCCGTACGTGTCGAGAGTTTTATCTAATGACGGGGTGCCAAAATGCGTTGTCCTGTTTGGACAGTGGAGCTGGAGAAAGGAGCATGCTTGCGTAATTTTTTTTATTCCTGTTTTTTTTAACATCCTTCTCTTTAGATGCAGAACTTTGGGCTTTGTTCAAATGAGCTTTTTTGGGCGTCTTTGAAAATGCCAGTTTGAACCGACGTTTCCAAGACGTTCTGACCTTGTGGTCTTTGTGGCCTCTCTGGCAGAGCAACGTGTTTTCTTCAATATAAGACCATTTTTCAGCTTTCCACTGCGGTGCCAAAATTGTGTCAAGATGGGAGGCCATTTTTCAGGCCTTCCTAGCCCTTCTGGTGGGAAGATCATTTGTTTGTATTGCCAGCAGGTCTGGGAAGAGGGAGAACCCCTCAGTTTAGAGGAGGAGGTGACTGCTGCTTCAGGGCGATGACATGTGGGCTTGCCTCTGCCAAGGACCCTGGGCATGATGCTGGATGAGTCACCTCAACCATGGCTGGGGCACCTCATCACATCTGCCCCTGTCTTTGCAAAGCTGGTCTGAGACCATGGGGATGGATGTGAGAAGCATCAAGCTCTTGGAAGTGCAGCCTGAAGTCCAGGGGAGCTGCTCTTCAAATGTGTCATATTTATAAGGCTTAAATATTGTGGAGCTCAAGTCTTCATTTACTGTTTGCCTTACTCTTGGCCACACTTCTGTGGCTGTAAAATTTGGGATGATGCCACCCTTGGAGAGATACTGGGAGCTTGCATGAATTTTTGAGAGAGGACTGAGTAACAGTAGCCCCTAAGGAAAATGAGGAAACTGTCCTTCAACCAGCCTTCGAGCAGCATGTAAAGACCAAGACCTGTGCTGACACCTGGTTTAGGAAAGTGTGAGGGAAATGCTGAGTAGCCACTTGTTGAAGAAGAGTACAGCATTCTTGGTGCTGACTTAGGCAAGGGTCTAGGTGACCCTGTGTGTGCTCACATCATTAAAAGCCCATCTTGTAGCTTGCATGGGTCAGACACACAAGCAGATGGGTCAGGGAACCTTCATCCTGACGTCTTTGAACCCAAGTCCTCAACATGGCCTTATCTCAGGCAGCTTTTTGTGTAGGGTGGCAAGTTCAATGGTGTGACTGTGAACACAACGCTACCTTCAGCTAGCAAAACCAGCAAGGGGACTGAGGAAGTACTGAGTGAGGGAAAGGCTGTTTGGTCCTGTCTGTAGTTCCCAGCAGCAGCTAAGAGTGGGGGCCAGGGGAGAGATTACGGCTGGGCCACCACAGTGCATTGTCCCCGCTTCCATTGATTTATGACTTGAGAAACCAGAGGCCATGCCTTTCTTCCCAATAGTCCTTGATGAACTTTCCTTCCATGAATTCATCTTCATGACTTTTTCCAGCCAAGTGAACTTTTGACCTGCCCAGTGGAGTTCCCCTGTTTAACCTTGTCCTGTAGGGTGGTTCTGGTCGAGTTTTCCCACAGTCCTTCCTGCTGCTGCTTTTGCACTTTGCAAACCTTACAGAAATTGCTGAGGTGGAGAGAGGTCTCATGTTGCCTGCTGGTGACCACTGACCATGCAGAGTCAAGTGTGTGGGGTTCCAGGCGCCAAGTCCATGTCTGCACATCCATCCTGGGCACAGAATGAGGCAAGGAGAGAGCAGTGTATGGCTGTGATGCTCAGCTCCCACCAGCCTGGGCTTGTGTCCAGCTTTATCCTTTCAGCAGGCTGCCACGATGTCCTGCAGAGAAGTGAGGTGAGAGCATTAGTTCTTTTACAGAAATAATTATTTCTTTTAAAAAATGATAAAGCTGCCTGAAATGCAGATCCTCTGTAGCTTCCCCTGCTTATGACATCACTAGAGCTTTTCAAAAACATTTATTTCCTGAGAGGGCTATGATGGTTATGTTAAAAACAGGTGTTTGTCCCCATATTGTTTATAGCTGAGAATGGCTCCATTCAAACTGTGCTAGCTTGGAGGGTGGAAGGAGATTCTGCTTTCCTACTTAGCAGGAGATGGAGCTGGTGTTTCACCTGCATGCACATAGCCATGGATAGAATCATAGAATGGTTTGGGTTGGAAGGGACCTTCAGAATCATCTGTCTAGTTCAGCTCCCCCTGCCATGGTCTGTCAGGTCGAGCTGAGCAAGGACATCTCTCACGAGACCAAGTTGCTCAGAGCCCCGTCCAACCTGGCCTTGGACACTTCCAGGGATGGGGCATCCACAGCTTTTCTGAACTACCTGTTCCAGCGTCTCAGCACCCTCATAGTAAAGAACTTATTCCTTACCTCTGATCTAAATGTACCTTCTTTCAGTTGGGAGCCATTGCCCCTCATCCTATCACTACAAGCCCTTGTAAAAAATGTCTCCCCACCTTCTCTGTAGTCACCCTTTAAGTACTGGAAGGCCACAAGAAGGTCTCCCTGGAGCCCTCTCTTCTCCAGGCTGACCAAGCCCAGCTCTCTCCTGCTGGGCTCCCAGCAGAGGGGTTCCCCCCTCGGGTCATTGCTGGGGCTCCTCTGGCCCTGCTCCAGCAGGTCCCTGTCTCTGCTGTGCTGAGGCCTCCAGAGCTGCCCCAGCACTGCAGGGGGGTCACCCCAGAGCAGAGCAGAGCGGCAGGATCCCCTCCCTGCCCTGCTGCCCACACTGCGGGGGGGGCAGCCCAGCCTGCCAGTGGCTTCTGGGCTGTGAGTGCACAGTCCCGGCTCTTGCCCAGCTTCTCAGCCACCAGTACCTCCAAGTCCTTCCCTGCAGGGCTGCTCTCAATCCATTCTCTGCCCAGCCCATATCTGAGTTTAGGATTACCCTGGAAGAACCTTGCACCTTGGTGAGCATCATGAGGTTTGCATGGGCCCACTCCTGCCCAAGTCCCTCTGGATGGATCCCGTTCCTCCAGCATGTCGACCGCACCACTCGGCATGATTTTGTCCACAGACTTGCTGAGGGTGCCCTTGGTCCCACTGTTCATGTTGCTGACAAAGTTGTTAAACAGCACTGGTCCCATATCAACCTCTGAGGAACACCACTCGTCACCGGTCTTCACTTGCACATCAAGCCATTGACTACAACTCTTTGAGTGTGACCTTCCAGCCAATTCCTTATCCACTGAAGGGTCCATCCATCAAATCCATGTCTCTCCAGTTTATAGACAAGGATGTCATGTGGGGACAGTGTCAAATGCTTTGCACAAGTCCAGGTAGATGACATCAGTTGCTCTTGCCTTATCCACCAGGGCTGTAACCCCATTGTAGAAGGCCACCAAATTTGTTAGGCATGATTTGCCCCTAGTGAAGCCATGTTAGCTATCACAAATCACCTCATTTTCCATGTGCATAGTTGCCAGGATGATCTGTTCCATGATCTTGCCAGGCACAGAGGTGAGACTGATTAGCCTGTAATTTTCTGGGTCTTCCTTTTTCCCCTTTTTGAAAATAGAGCTTAATCCCATGATACTCTGCCAAGCAGATTCCTGAAGAGGCCAAAGTCTGCTCTCCTGAAATCCAGGGTAGTGAGCTTGACTTCACTGCCCTAAGGATCTTGAATTCCACCGCTTTATGGTCACTGCAGTCAAGGCTGCTCTTAAGCTTGACATTCCTCACCAGCTCCTCTTTGTTGGTGAGAACAAGGTCCAGCACAACACCTCTCCTCATTGGCTCCTCTATCACTTGGAGAAGGAAGTTGCCATCAACAGTTTCCAGGAACCTCGTGGATGGTATGTGCCCTGCTGTGATGTCCCTGCAACAGATACCATGGTGGTTGAAGTCCCCTATGAGGACCAGGGCTTGTGAACATGAGGCTGCTCCTAACTATTTATAGAGGTCCTTATCTGCATGTTTTTTCTGGTCAGGTGGCCTGTAGCAGATCCCTACTATAATGTCCCCTGTCCCTACCTTCCCTTTAATCCTGGCCCATAGGCTCTCAGTCAGCATCTTGCCCATCCCCAGGTGGAGCTTCATGCACTCCAGCTGGTCACTGACATAGAGGGTGATGCCCCCTCCTTGTCTCGGTTGCCCATCCTTCCTCAAGAGCCCGTATCCTTTCAGTGCATGTTCAACCCCAAAACTTGCCTGTGCTGCAGCAAGAACATTATGTCCACTCCCTCTTTTTGTAGGACAGCCATTTTTTTTGCATTGAGAGAGGTCCTGCTGTCTTGGCATGATCCAGAGTAGCCTTCTAAGAGACCCCAGGCAGCAATGCCAAGCAGTTCTCCTTCTGCAGTGTCAAACCTAGCATTTACGAAATCAGTGTGAGCTGAACTGCTGAAACAGATTCATACAGGGGATTTAGCAAAACTCTCTCAATATAAATATAGGGCAACTGTGGAAGGGTTTCTTGTTCAAATTGCTGGTTTTGTTGGTGGCTGACAAGATGCTTTGTTTGTCAAATATTTGTTGCCCATGCAGCTGTCCCTTGAGATTTCTGGAATGAAGATGGGAAGATTGTTTTTGTAATATCTGCCCTGGCCTTGCAAATTTATCCCAAAAATGTAGGAGCAGAGGATGACTCACTGGTTTTCCTGTGTCGAGGAAATTAGAGTATTAGCATCATCTAATTCACAGATAAAGAAATGCCTGATCTGGGTGCTTTGAGAGAGACACATTTTAACACCCAACCTGCTGACCTTGAGGT
>NW_008602228.1:0-13806 GCF_000691845.1 Merops nubicus | reverse complement strand
TTTTTTTTTGTGTGTTTGTTTGTTTTTGTTTGGTTTTTTTTGTTTTTTTTTTGTTTTTTTTTATTGCCAGGGTTGTATAAAACTTGATTGTGGCAATCCAAACAAGGCAAATTTATACGAAGAGAAGAATATTTTAGCTGTGATCAAACATAAGGTGTTGCTAAGAACTCAAAAATTCCTGCGGGTTAAGAAAAAAACCACTTCAGCTAACGCCACCTTGAAAACCTCGTGTGTTAGTAATGTTTGGCATCTCCAACTGTCTGTCTCCAAGCTGAAAGGCTGCTTGTGTTGGGTAACTGGGACGTCTCTGCTGCTCTCCTTAAGGTCTTCTGTGTTAGCTGCTGGCAGGGGCCAGGGGACAAGGTAGCCATGCCAAAAGGAACGAGTGTCCAAGGTGGAGGGTGCTGAGGAACAAGTGAGGTCTGCTGTGGGCTTATTCAGAGCACTGAATGAAGAAAGGGAGCCCAGTTCATCACCCTGCCTGGTGCGAGGGCATGCTGAGCCCCGAAACCTCAGCGGGGTGTTTGGTGACACGTTGCTCTATTACTCAGCTAAGTCTAAAAAGACAACACGACCTTATTTCTGCTGGTCTGGGTAGTGGGAGAGGAGGTCAGTCCCACATGCAGGAAAGAGAGGGCTTGACCTCACAGGAAGCAGGAAGGTAGATGGTTCGGTAACGTGTCGGGTGCTTGAGAAGCCCCTTCCCTGTCTGGACCTGGGAGCCAAGCCCCGTGTCATGATGGTGGAATCCTGGGAGGTGAAATGGGCAAAATTTCCAGGGTAAATGCATCGTGGTGTTTTTTTTTTTTTTTTTTTCCCTGGGAAAGAATGGAGCCGATTTTGAAGCACTTACTGCCTTAGTCCATTAAATGAATCAAAATCAAGATTGGGAAAGGTGTAGTTTTAGAGTTACAAGAGCTAAATCAGAACTTCAGAGACTCTGAGGTTTCTCCAGTGTTCTTCAGTAAGATAGTCGAATCTTTGCTTCCACAGGCAGCCCCCCCTGACTTTCCCCTCTTCCTCCTTTCCTTTTGAGTGTAGTGGTTTGGCTTTTCTGCAGGAAATGACTCCACTCCAGAAGGTTTTTCCCCCTTGCTGGTGGTGGACGCTTTATCTTCTCTGTGACGTCAGCTCACCCATTTGCAAGAGCAGATGTGGGGATTGCCCTGGGAGAGGAAAATAATTTTTTAAGGAAAAGTCCCAGGCACTTAATTTTTATGCATCACATTCAACTGATAGGACAAAAGGGTTTTTTAAAAATTTTTTTTCTATTAAGCTGGCAGGATTTGGGATGGGATTTGGAGCAATACAGATCAGCCTCCACAGGCTTAAGCAAATGTTTGGCTTCAACTTTGAAAACTTGCTTGATCGTTTTATCATTTTAGAAACCTATTTTCCTATTTACAAATATGATCAGCTGAAAACATTTTGAAAGGCTGTATTTTTTAATGCTTTTTTTTTCCCCTCCTGAAAAGGTGTTCAGGCGGCGGTACCAAAATAGGGCAGGTATTAAACGCTTGACTGGAAAAAAATGAATCATACACCAAATGAGGTGTGGTAGCCCTATAAATAAAAATGCAGCTGGGGGAGTCCTGACCCTACCCTGGGTGCTGGGTCAGGGTTTCCCCGGGGCCGTGAGCGGGCTGGCTGTGCCTGTACCAGGCTTTTTCTGCTGGGCGAGCTGCACGTGAGGCTGACGTGCCCGTGACTGCATTGTCCTACAGGAGCGTTTCCCCTCTGGCTTGGTTCTTGGGCTGGCCTCTGCTGTGCTTTCAGGAGGGAGTCCCTCAGAGTGGAATATTGTTGCAGCCTGACACGAGCTGTGGCTCTTGGACAGCTTCCAGCACCCTGCCTGTGCCAGCTACAGCAGCAGAGGTACTCCCACGGTGGTGGAGGGGAATTAAGGGCAGATAAGGATGTTGGTTTAGACCTTATTGGCCTTTGTGTCCAGTCCTGCTTCCTAATGACAAATCTTTCCTCCTGCAACATCAGAGAGGTCTGCCTTCTGTGGATGGCTGAGCAAGGGTTGGCCTGAGCGTGTTGTATGTGCTTGGGGGATCTCTTGAATGTGTTGCTCAGCTCCTGTCCCTCCTCCATTTCCACCGCTCAGCTGTGCCACTCACACTTGGTTCTCACCCTGGTCCCATTCATTATGTAGCTATGAAGGTGCTGACTAAAGACATGAGTAGGTGGAGGCAGGAGGAGATGCTGCCTAGTGTCCTAAGGACCAGAGTTTATACATACCTGAATTTCTAGTGCAAGACACCAAATCATCCTTTCCATTTGTTAGGACAATCCTAAATGTTATTTGCCAAGCACATTTTCTATTAGTTGGACAGTGGTTCTGCCCCTAACCAATGTCGCTGGTGGCTGGGACGGGTCCCTCAGATGTGGTGCATTTAGCTCTCAGGTGAGAGCAGAAGGTGCCCCCTGTGATAACACCTCTCTTGGCAGCACTCACTTTATGTGGGCAAGCACAGCTGCACCTTTGCAGGGCCAGATACTTAAGGAAGAGCTGAGCTTACTTTTTCAGACTCCATGAACTGGGCCACAGTAGCTCTTAGAGAAGAGGACCCCAATGTTTCCTGATTTCCAACAGGTCTGTGCTATGGTGGACTCTCTCGTCTCACAGGTCCCATCTATTTATTCGGGAGGAACACTAAGGAAGAGCCTCGTGCCTCTTCCTGCAGAATGCTTTCACAAAGCAGGGGAACATCTTGTCCCACCAGAGCAGTGGCTGAAAAAATTTGTTTCTTTTGGAAGCTGGGCCAGGAGACACTTGGCAGGTAGCTCAGTCAAGCCTGATCTTGAAGACACCTGAGATTTTGGTGTCTCCATATTTGTCAGACTCATGGAAAGGTTCAACAGGAGGGAAGGCCAAAAGCAACCTTAGGATTTGGCTTCTTGGTCCTCTGCAGGCTCAGTACAAGATTTGGAGCCATGTAGTTATTTTTTTCCTCATTTCCTGGATGAGGTAAGACAGGGTGGGCTGAGGACTGAGATCATGCAGATGTGGCCATACAGCAGATTTCTAAGGAGAGAGCGTGGCAGTGACCTTAACCATCTGGCTGGCAGAGGCTGCACAGCTGTTCTTTGGAGATGCTGCCAGGTCATTTATTGCCTTGCTTAGAGCCTTGTTTTGGGGGTGAATTGTTTTGGAGGTGAATTATAGCTAAGAAGTTCTCTCTCAAACCCCACTTCTTTGATCTAGATTATTTCAAGAAATGCTTACCGCTGTCCCTAAGTTGTCCCAGCGGCAGGGCCCAGCATTCGGGTGTGAGTGTGTTGTGGTGATACTTGGACTGTCTCTTTTAAGTACCTTTGGTTTATGATGATGAGGTTAGAACGTGAGAATAGTATCAGTAGGACAGTCCTGCATCTGATTAAACCCCATCCACCGCTTATCTCTGCCTCCCAACGGCCTTGCAGCCTCTGCTCCTAGATGAAATCTCTCCAGGCTTTGCTCTCAGGCTATTGATGCTTATTTTTGGCGATGCCTTCATTCTGTTTGACGGTGCTTGAGCTCTGGCTTCCCAAGCTGTGTCCTGGCTGGTGGATGATGAGGTGGAAAGTTGACCAGCCTGTTCCTGGCCAAGTGAGCTGCCAGCCCAGCCATCTGCCCCGTGCTCACATTTCTCTCTCTTTTTTTACTTCCAGCATAGCTAGTGACAGGAATTTGAGTCCGTGTGTGGCAGGCGGTTGCTCAGGGTTAGGAAGTTTACCAGCAAGATTATTAACAGCAGCAAAATCAGAGAGATTTGGTACTGTCCAGAGCTCCCAGCAGGTAGGAGAGGTCTGACAGTGCTGCTGGACTGGAAGAAAGCCCTCAGTGATGCTCAAAAAGGTGCCAGCGTGCAAACTAAAAGCTGTGCGATGCGTGCGGTGCAGAGTTCCGGGCGGGCCGCGTGTGCTGTTACCATAACCATCTCGTTACGTCAGCCCCACAGGGATGTGTCAGTTCCTGCACGTCCCTCAGTTATCGTTCTCCATCTCCTGCAGGGCAGATCCAGCAGATCAACGTTTTGCAAAGGCGAGCGTGCGCCTGCAGTTCCTACTGATGCAGGGGGCATGAAGGAGAGGTTGGAAGCGTGCAGGTTCATTTCTCTACACAGCAGTATCAGTATCAGCCCTTCCTGTTGTGGTCTGCAAACACTGCCAAATAGCCGCTCTATCATTTATGGAGTGCTACACTTGAGCGTTGCTCTGCGGCAGGGCTGACTGGTGGCAAGCTGTTGGGAAAGTGACTTTGGGCATTTGGGCTTTGCTGAGGGTCCTTGGCCAGGGGACACGCAATTTCAGAGCAGTGCCAGAGCTCAGCCAGGAGTAATCGTAGCAGGAATATGCCTGTGTGGCTTGGGAGAAGGGATTAGTTTTGTCATCTGGATCTTCTGTGTGCGCTCATTTAGTCTTGCTGCTGAAACCTGAACCCCCGGGGACAGGTGAAAATCAAACCACAGTGGTGCTGTCTCACCTTTGCAAGCTCAAAATATCAAAGAGGCTTTTGCTCGTCCTCTGAAAAAAAAGAAAAGAAACCAAACCAAAACCAAAAACAAAGCAGAACAAAACCCAAACCCCAAATCTTGAGCAACATCTTTTATTTTTTGAGTAACCGCTATGTGTTGGGCTCACTCACTGTTCCAGGGTCAGGTCTGGAGGGGTTTTGGGGTTTTGTTGTAGTATCCAGGCTCTGTGTTTCAAGTAGCATCTTGTCTGACTGCTACACACCAACCCCCAAATAATTGATTTTATCCTTTGCAATGACTGCGGAAGGGGGAAGTGATGACAGGGACCTGCTCTGGTGGCTGTGGCAATGAAAATGGGAAGTGAGAGTCCTGGAGCAAGAAGATGCGTTGCTGAAGGTGGTTTAGGCAACATCTCTGAAAACCGTCTTAGCTCAGAACTTCCCATCAAGTCATGTGGTGGTGGCACAGGCTGGGAACTGGTCGTCTTGGGACAGCTCTGGAGCAATTGTTTCTCCTTCCCAGACCTTTTTCCAGTGCAATCTCACAATCGTGGCACCAACACTGAGGCTTGCTGAGAGTTAACGTTGGAGGCAAGATCTATGACCATTATTATGATTGTTTTGGACACAGCTTTTCTTACCAGTAAGTTAAAATGTTCTGAAATGGGGTAGCTGTTCCCTGTGCCCGCAAGCAATGGCAGGTGGCAAATTTGCAGGTATAAAGAGGCTAATTTTGGAGCCTTTCTTTAAAACTGAATTGGAAATGGGTATGGAATTCTGAGTATAGCTACACATCGCTGGGAGATGGGTCTCTGCTGGGATGCTGGCCTTTGAAAGATAATAAAAACAGGTGAAGAGAGGAGGGGATTCCTTCTCTTCTGGTACAGAAGAACTGTCACCTGTGTTTCCGTGCAGGCACAGCCCTTTACTGCCTACAAAATACCAAGTCCCCAATGAATGCGTCTGCCTTTGCTGAATGATGTTGAAGTGTTAATGGCCCAGCAAGCAGAGGGAAAAAATAAAACCAGGATGTTTTGCTAATATGCTTAAAAATTACTTTTTACCTTATTGTCTTTCTTGTTCCTCTGGTTCTTTTTGCTTGTCAGAATTTTGTTTCTTGGATGTATGGAAGATGATCACTTCCCTGTTGGGACTTCAAGTGTAGAAATATTTTGTAGTGAGATGTACATAGTGGGAAAGCCCAGACCACACTGGTGTGATGGTACGAAACACATAAACCGGCAGCTGTGGAGAGTCCAGCTGGGGAGAAATTGTTTATGTTTATACCCTCTCACCCTCTGGAGACTTCTCCTTTGGCTGCTGCATTTCATTTGGAAACATAATCCTCACAATTAATAAAGCCTTGTAGGTCTTTTATGTGCAAAAAGCCTTTGGCGCGGCAGGCTGGTCAGTCTGCGGCCCAGCAGAGAGGCTGGGGCTGCTCTGCCCGCAGCAGGTTGATGTCAGGAAGCACCAAAATCCAGGCTTCTGACTCAGCATCATGCAGGTCCCTCATCTGCACTGGGAAGGGAACACATCCACGTTAGGTGTTGGTTTCTGCATCACCTATCCTATGGTCTTTCCTGGCTGGTCCAGTCTCATTCTGCTAAATTCAGCTCTGCTGTGTCGACGATTTTTAGAATCATAGAATCATTTTGGTTAGAAGAGACATTTAAGATCATCAAGTCCAACTATTAACCCAGCACTGCCAGGGCACACCTAAACCATGGCCCTCAGCAACACATCTCCATAGCTTTGAACCCCCTCCAGGGATGGGGAATCCACCACTGCCCTGGGCAGCCTGGGCCAGGCCTGGACAACCCTTACAGGGAAGACATTTTTCCTCAGGTCCAACCTAAACCTCCCCTGGCACAACTTGAGGCCATTTCTTCTTCTCCTATCACTTGTGTTTGGGAGAAGAGCCTGACCCCCACCTGGCTCCAGCCTCCTCTCAGGGAGCTTTTGAGAGCGAGAAGGTCTCCCCTGAGCCTCCTTTTCTCCAGGCTCAACACCCCCAGGTCTGTCAGCTGCTCCTCACCAGACATGGGCTCTAGTCCCTTCCCCTCTAGACCAAGCTTTGTTGCACTTCTCTGGACCTGCTCCAGCCCCTCAATGTCCTTCCCGGAGTGAGGGGCCCAAAACTGAACCCAGGATTTGAGGTGCAGCCTCCTCAGTGCCAAGTCCAGAGGGATAATCCCTGTCCTCATCCTACTGGCTGCAATTAGTAGCAGCAGTGTTATGTTAAACATGGCAAGTAAATTAGCACCTTAAGTGGCTTTTGTTTTGCAAGTGTAATTAAAATACTAGGCAAGTCTGCCTGTATTTTAAAGGGCTGAAGAGGCAGGGACAGTGCTGCCTGGGTCTCTGTGTGGACACGGGTCTTGCCCTGCCTGCCTGCGGCTGTGTCCATCACCTGGCAGCACTCTTGCAGCACAGCAGGTCACCTTCTGTGGCTGCCAGCAGCAGCAAACACCAAGGCATTGCCACCAGAAGCTCTGCGAGCAGGATCTCCAAAATAGTCCAAATACCGTCTCCAAAAAATATGTCTGTGCCCTTCAGAAACCCGACTTAGACCAGAGCTCCAGACTGCCAAACTTCACTGCAACGGCTCCTGCTGATCAGATTTTTAATGAATTTATGTTTCTCTTCTGTATATTAGTCCCAGCTGAGATTTGCATGGAGAGCAGCAAGGTAACCGAATTGTTTTCCTTTGCTTTGTTTCCATCAGGGATCGACCAATGTGGTTTACCAAGCCCATCACGTCAGCAGGAGCAAGAGAGGACAAGTCGTCGGTACCAGGGGTGGATTTCGAGGCTGCACTGTTTGGCTAACAGGTATTTATTTCTGTCTGGGCGTGGGAGCGCCGTGGCACGTGTGTCACCCACCTGCGTGCAGCAGGAGCGTGGCTGCCAGGCGGGGACTGGGGATCTGCAGGAGACGTCGGCGCTCCCTGTGATGTGGGGATTGCGGAACGCCGGCACGTGGGAAGCACCGACGCGCGGCGCCGGCGCGGCAAGATGTTCTCCCTGGCAGCTGCTGCCCCTAACTAATGTTTTTATGAATTTCGCAGCTGCTGTCGGGCTCCTCTGAACACGTGAGAAGCCCTAAAGGTTGCTCGTGTTGTTCCCAAGCGTGTGGCTGAGGAAGCCTTGGCTCACACCCAGCCGGTCCTTGGCAGGGAATTGTGCCCGGGGTTGTCCCAGGCAGCGTGCGGATGTTTTCGTTCTGTGCCGCTGGGAAGTTTCTTGGGACACCTGCTTTTACTGGGTTTAAAGGGACCTCACGAGCAGCACGACAAGGCAGTCGTTTTGTCTGAGGAATAAATCCTCCCAGACAGCGAGCTGACATTGGTTCTCATTTCCTACACCTTCCAGCGCGTCGCCCTTCTCTTCTGCTTGGAAAGATAAACTCATTGTTTGAGGATTAGGGGCTGCTAGAAATGACAATTGTGTTTATTCTACTCCCCTAATATTTACACAACTCTATCTTTTGCTGCTTGTCTGCTTGTTTCTTTGCTTGTTAAATATTGGTATATTCTTTGACTGCCAGAAGATGTTGAAAGATGTACTTGGAAGAGTCTGTAAAGCTGTTCTGATTTGCTTTCATACCAACTTCTGTGCTAAATGTTGGATTAAAACACATTTCTGTTCTGTTCTCCTCTAACTTCGAAAAGGAGGCAAACACCTTCTCTGCTTCCATGTCGTTTGTGAAGCCAAAAATCCTACCCAAGGCAATTTTCTTCTTTTTTGAATATCACTCAGAAATCTTGCATCTGAAAGGTGTGAGCTTCTCTGTCAGATGACTATTCTTTGAAACGGGCAGTGGTCTCCTACCTTTCTATCAATTTCATTTTAAGAGATTACGTGGAAGGATGTTTCATTGCATGGACTATATGGATTAAATGCAAGGGCATTTGAATGCCCTACACTGCCAGCTCTGGAGAGCTCTCTCTAGTCTGCAGTGCTCCAGAACCCAAAGGAACAGCCAGCAGGATTTGTCCCTGCCCAGCCAGGTTTCCTCTCCAGCACAAACGTGGCTGTTCTGCGTCAGACCAAAAGTCCCCCTTGCCCAGGGTCTTGCCTCCATGAGTGGTCAGCAGTAGGTGTCATGCAAAGGGTCTAAAAACAGGAAAGCAGATGATGCTGCCTCTGGAGGAGATTCACCAAGGCTAGGTGTTTCCTGGGACAGGTGCCAAATTTGGAAGCGTTCTCTCTCCTAAGTCCAGGTCCTCTCCATCTCAAGGAGTTGTCAGCTCATGGATCCCCACCTGAGGGAAAAGAGGAGATTGGTGCTCCAGGTGCACTTGCTGCTTTCTGACAAAGCCAGTAGCAAGTGCTCTTAGTGCAAGTGGATGGAGCTGAGGTGGGAAGCAGCCACCTCATTTTGGAATGTTGTCATTCTAGCTGATGACGCCAGGAGACACGGGCAGCGAAAGGAGTGCTGCTTGTCTACACAAACATCCTGCTCCTGGTCGCATGGAGCTGTGGCTGCTGCTCTTGCAGAAGGAGGTGTCTGTGGATGCAGAGGGGGAGTTGCTGTTGCTGGAGCCTGTCCTACCCTACACAGCTGCAGCAAGAACCTCTCCTTGGCTTCAGCCTGGGAGAGCAGTTGCTGTTCCTAGAGGGAAAAAGAGGAGGAAAAGGAAGATGTTGAGAGACTTACAGGCAACATCTACCTTTCAATCTACCTTTCAAGCTTCCTCTGCTCACTGGTACCTGTTTATCCCACTGTGCTCCACTGCCAGCATCCCAGGAGGTGTTACATTACACTTTCATTTTCACTCTTTTGAACTCAAAGCAGAGCCTCGCTTTTCTGTCTCCAACAGGCCTTTCCGGAGCTGGCAAGACAACCATTGGCTTCGCTCTGGAAGAGTACTTGGTCTCTCATGGCATCCCTTGCTACTCCCTGGATGGTGACAACGTTCGACACGGCTTGAATAAGAACCTGGGCTTCTCGGCCGGGGACCGCGAGGAGAACATCCGGCGCATCGCGGAGGTGGCCCGGCTGTTTGCCGACGCCGGCCTCGTCTGCATAACGAGCTTCATCTCTCCTTTCGCAAAGGTAAACCCCACGCCTCCTCTCCTGCCCTCCTCAGGGAAGCTCTGGTCTCGTGGCTGGTCCTAGGGAAGAGAGATTTATGCAGAAGGACGTCCTGCAAGTGCCAGCAGGTGCTCCTTTTCACAGAAAGTTAGGGGTTGGAAGGGACCTCCAGAGGTCATCGAGTTTAACTTGGTCTCTGTCCTTTGTAAATGGAACCACAGGCAAACAGCACAGACCTCTGGAGGGCAGTTGGATGTGACCTCGATGACTAGAGTCAATATTACTAATTGATTAAAAGCTAAGAGAAGATGAAAATCTCCTTACAGAGAGATATCCTCCTATGATAAACTCATTAGGAGCAGAAGAGGCACAGAAACAACAGCCTGTCACTGCTCTGTTTCAAGGAGTGTTGGTTGTGTTTTTATGCTTCCTGAGACTACCAAGTAGCTGCTGTTACAAAACTGATGCAAGGAGTTCCTTTGACACAGGGCAGATAATTATTCACGTTAAAGTTCTGGTGTCCTGCTTAATGAAGAGATTGTGGTAGTTTGGATGGAAAAAGCTGAAAATGGATCAAAATTGTGGATTTTAGTTGTTTGGTTTTTCTAAAGTATCAGTAAAGAAAAGAGGGGAAGGGAGACGAAAAAAAAAATATTAGAATTAGTGTAAACTTAATAAATCTATACCAGAAACAAACTACTTGTTCTAGAGCACAAGTCTTGTGAAGAAGAAAAGCAGCTGAGAGATCTAGGGGTGTTGAGCCTGGAGAAAAGGAGGCTCAGGGGAGACCTTCTCGCTCTCAAAAGCTCCCTGAGAGGAGGCTGGAGCCAGGTGGGGGTCAGGCTCTTCTCCCAAACACAAGTGATAGGAGAAGAAATGGCCTCAAGTTGTGCCAGGGGAGGTTTAGGTTGGACCTGAGGAAAAATGTCTTCCCTGTAAGGGTTGTCCAGGCCTGTGCCAGGCTGCCCAGGGCAGTGTTGGAGTCCCTGTCCCTGAAGAGGTTTCAAAGCTATGGAGATGTGGTGCTGAGGGACATGGTTTATTGATGACCTGGCAGTGCTGCATTAATAGCTGGACTTGGGGATCTTCAAGGTCTCTTTCAACCAAAATGATTCTATGCTTCTGTGAATTCCAGGACACATCATGGAGTAGGAAGATGCTTTCTGCAATTCAACATTTGTGATTTTCCTGTCTCTTTTTCTAACAGGATCGTCAAAATGCACGGAAAATTCATGAGGCAGCTGGACTTCCTTTCTTTGAAATTTTTGTAGATGCTCCTCTCAATATTTGTGAGAGCAGAGACGTGAAGGGGCTGTACAAAAAGGCAAGAGCTGGAGAGATCAAAGGTATGTAGGAGCATACCTTCTTTTGCCTTTTGCTTTCCAAAGCATTGAGTAGCGTGTCGTTGCAGCCTGTGGAGGTGGGTTCTTTGTAGTGCACAGGAGCACAGTGTTTCCCTGATTGGGCTGTCAGAAGTGTCACTTGCAGTCCCCAGTCTGGCTGGAAGCTCCCTGCTTGGTTGTACGGCTTTGCTGGCTCTGGGGCACCGAGTACTGCAATAGACAAGTTCAGTTTGGGTTTAACTGTCCGTAGGGTTCACGGGGATTGACTCCGAGTATGAGAAGCCTGAATCTCCTGAACTGGTGTTGAAAACGAACGTTGCGTCTGTGTCTGAATGCATTCAGCAGGTGGTGGAGCTCCTCCAGGCACAAGTAGGTCATTTTTAGGCCAGAACCACTGGCAGCTTCTAAACCTGCTCTTGGGTACTGGGTTTTTGGAGTGCGCTTAAAAACCCACCATCCTACAACTGCTGTCTGTCTCTCTCTTCTAGAACATCGTGCCCCACGGCTCGATTAAGGATGTTATCGAGCTCTTTGTACCTGAAAATAAACTCAGCAGTGTCCGGGCGGAAGCGGAGATGCTGCCGTCCGTAGAGATCACCAAGGTACCGTCCCGTGCCGACGCTCTGCCGCGGCTCCCTTCTGGCGGAGCTGCTGGGAGGGTGGAAGCTTTGGTGGGGATGGTGCTGGAAGGGGCTCTGTTCCACTGGTGGCCGTGTCCTTCTGTGGCTGTGGTTTATGGCTAGCTGAAGCGTGGTCCTGATCCCCTGCTGCTTTCTGCCCTGTGTCTCCACCCTGTGCTGTAGCAAGCCAGGGCCGTCCATCTCCTTCATCGCGTTACTACAGCCCCACAAGCTGTTGTACTGTGAAAGTATGTGAGTCTGGCTTTTTAAAAAACCCAAACCACCTCCCCCCACCCGGCTTTCCTCCCTGTGATGAATGTCCTATATTTGAAGCAAAACAAAATGTTGCAGCAGAAGGGAAGGAGAATCATAGAATCATTAAGGTTGGAAAAGACCTCCAAGACCATCAAGTCCAACCATCAACCCAACACTACCAGGACCACTAAAGCATGTCCCAAAGTACCACGTCTGCACATTTTTTTGAACCCTTCCAGGGATGGGGACTCCACCACCTCCCTGGGCAGCCTGGTCCAATGTCTCCCCACTCTTGCAGGAAAGAAATTCTTCCTAATATCCAATGTAAACCTTCCCTGGTGCAACTCAAGCCTGTTGCCTCTCATCCTATTGCTAATTCCTTGGGAGAACAGACCAACACCCACCTCACTTCAACCTCCTTTCATGGAGTTGGAAAGAACAAGAAGGTCTCCCCTCAGCCTCCTCCAGGCCAAACAATCCCTAGTCCCTCAGCCACTCCTCATAAGACTTGTTCCCCAGACCCTTCGACAGCTTTGTTGCCCTTCTCTGGACCTGCTCTAGCCCCTCAATGTCTTTTCTTATACTGTGGTGCCCAAAATCAAACTCAGGACTTAAGCTGTGCCAAGTGCAGGGACACAGTCAGCAGGTCCTGCTCCTGCTGGACCCCCTAGTTCTGATCCAGGCTGGCTGTCCACCAGCAGCACCCCCTGGTCCTTTCCTGCCAGGCAGCTTTCCAGCCACTCCTCCCCAAGCCTGGAGCGTTGCCTGGTGTTGTTTTGACCCAAGTGCAGGACCCAGCACTTGTCCTTGTTAAACCTCATACAGCTGACCTCAGCCCATTGCTCCAGCCTGTCCAGATCCCTCTGCAGAGCCTTCCTACCCTCCAGCAGATCAACACTCCTACTCAGCTTGGTGTCATCTGCAAACCTACTGAGGGGCGCCCTCGATCCCTTTGTCCGGATCAGTGATGCAGACATCGAGCAGGACTGGGCGGCTGCGAGTGTGCCCTGGTGACAGGCGTGCCCTCTGGGTTTGTTTTGCAGCTGGATCTGCAGTGGGTGCAGGTGCTGAGCGAAGGCTGGGCCACTCCGCTGACCGGCTTCATGCGCGAGGCAGAGTACTTGCAAGTGATCCATTTTGGCACCCTGCTCAATGGTACGAACCCCCACGGCGCCTGCGCGGAGAAGCTCAGCGCTTGGCCCCGCTCTCCTCCTTCCCTCCTGGGGCTCCTAAAGGCCACGGGTGCCAAGGGGCAGAAGGTGTCGGTGCCCTCCGTGCCGCGCCCGCGGCTCTGGCTCGCACCGGCTCGCGTGGTGCCCGTCAAACATTTCGGGGGCCGCTGTGTGTCTCTTTCCACACTTGGTTATAGCAGGGTGGGTGAAGATGCAAACCCAAAGCCAAGGAAGCAGGGAGGCTACCAGGCTGAGTTTGTGGTTTGAGGTGGGAGGAGAAAGCAGCTGCTCCTTGGGAACAGGACCAGAGCCCGAGTTCACTTTTCCCCCCATTTTCATGCTTATCCATTACCATAACTTGATAAATCATATTTATCTGTTCATTAGCAACATGCTAGAGGTGCCTCATGCCTGGAGAAGGCAAGGAGTATTCAGGTGGTGATTGTGTGCAGCCAAGAAGACCAGGGTGCTGGACATTTCTGTCTAGTATCTCAGCTGTAGATACTGTCACCGCGGCTTCACATGCATTCAGGGTGCTGGCTTTCTGTTTTATAGGCCTGATAGCAATCTCTGGCCTCAGGGGTTTAAGATCTTGGTGAGCAAGTCCCTTTGAGTCTTGTCCTGCTTCTGGAGGGTCCCATGGTCACATAGAGGGCAGTGAATTGCTGCTGTTTTTAGGATTTGGGCACCGTGCAGCAGCTGCAAAGCTCAGGACTGCTCACTTTGGACCAGAGGAGTGTGTGCTTGGGAGCTTCTGCTTTCAGACACATTGTAGACTTTCACCCCTCCTGTCTAGTGTGCAAACAGTGCTCAGAAGCACATGTCCTGTCTATCAGAGCCCTGTCTGTGGTCTTTGAGCTGCCTGTTGTGCCTGAGGAGGTCGAAGAGGTGCCCTGTAATGAGTGCATTGCTCC
>NW_008602227.1:633-4143 GCF_000691845.1 Merops nubicus | reverse complement strand
GAGGACAATAGATCCTTGGGATAGGTTTGCCCAGAGAAGTCTTGGAGGCCCCATCCCTGGAGACATTCACAATCAGGCTGGATGAGGCTCTGAGAAGCCTGACTTATTTGGAGATGCCCCTGCTTATTGCAGGAGGGTTGGACTAGATGACCTTTGGAGGTCCCTCCCAACCCAATACATTCTATGATTCTGTGATTATATAGGTGCTTGGTTTATAGTGCAATCATATTTGTCTGGCTGTGTACATCATTCCAGCTGTGTCCTCCTGGCACTGGAAGTCACGAGACCTCTCTGTTCTGTCTCCCAGATGTCCAACGCAATGAGCCAACTGATTGGTTTGAAGGAAAAAGGTTTGCCTCGCATAGCACGCCTCCTCCAGGCCAACAGCTCCGAAGTTGTCCGATCTGGGGCTTCCCTGCTAAGCAACATGTCCCGGCACCCTGTTCTCCACAAAACCATGGGTAAGTGGTTCTTACGACAGTGGGTTCCAGAATAATGTCTAGTTTGTAACTGTCCATCTGACTTTGTAAACCCCATAACAGGACTTAGCCAAGCTTCAAAATTGGGCAAAGCAGTGTCATTTCTTCTGGTCAAAAGGACAATTACAGGTGATACCTGCAGGCTTAATTAACAACGTGTCCTATCTCAAAATCTCTACAAGCATGCAATATGCTTTAGAGACAAATCCACAGGATCATGAGGGTGATGGTGTCTTGGGAACTGAGTCGGACTTGACCACACATGAGCAATATCATTGCCTTCCCAGAGGTCTGCAGCACTCATTTTGTCCCTGAAAGTCAAGGAATGACTATTATGCCATTACTGTCCAACATTTTTGCCTCCTTTCAGAGATAACGCTGCGCTCTTGCATGGAACAGTACTAACACAAATATCATCATTCATATGTGCAAGGTTCTGTCTAAATGTTGATTGGAACATTCCACCTCTTTAGCTCACCAGGTGCTCCCAGATGTATCACGTCTCCTGTCATTCCAGTCTGGAAATACCAGCAGCTATGGCGAGATCATGACATCGGCTTGTTACACTCTGAGGAACCTCATCATGTCCAATCCACACCTGGGAAAGTCTTACTTGACAAGCAACATGCTAAATAATGTAGTAAGCCTGTGCCGAAATGGGTGAGTTTGGGGCAGTTGGCATGGAGAGGGTCATGCACAGACATTTTTGAGCCCATGCACTCTGTGCAAAGCCAGATTAATGCCAGAGCCTTCCCAACACCCTTCAGAGCCACAACAAAGCATTTTTCTTACAGGGGATGTCAGTATGCAGCCTGACTCCTCAGCACCTGGGCTTCCCACTCACAGCTTCCTGCAAACCTTATTGTGAAGGTCAGGCCTGAGATTGAAGCCTTGCTGGTATATTGGGATTGTGCTTAGCTCTAATGTTCAGGTTTTTTCATCTTTCTGTTGAAATATCCATCTCAAGTGGCAAAGATGCAGCTGTGATTATGGAACAGGCTCCCCAGGGAGGTTGTGGAGTCTCCTACCTTGGACATGGAAAGACTGAGGACAATAAGAGAGTGTGAGAGGGAGATAGACTGATGGAGTCAGGCCCTGCCATCCTTGAACATAGGGCTGCAGGTGGAAGCTCTGCTAGAAAGAGAGGACCCCCTCCTCCTTTGCCATCAGGTAAAAGGAGAGGACTTAAGAGACAAAAGGTCATGGAAACAGGTCCCTGCTTGGCGAGGCAGGCGAGTCCTCTCCTGGCCTCCCTCCCCTTCCTGGTTGCCTTTGCACAACAGGAATGAGCCACAGGTATGTGGCTCTGGAAACCGGGGGACAGACAAATGATGCTGGAGATGAAGGTCCATCAGGGGAGTCATCCAAGGTAAACTGGTCTCCCCCACGCATTAGGACTGGCTCTGACAGGAAAGCACAGCAGGTAACTCGCCAGCGACTCCCTTCCGAGAGGAACCAAGGGACCATAGGCCAGCCAGGTCCACACCATGGGGAAGTCTGCTGCCTCCCTGGAGCCAGGGTCAGAGATATCACTAGGGAACTCTCTGGTCTGGTACAGCCATTGGACTACTCTCCTCTATTGGTTATCCAGGCTGGTAATGATGATGTTACAAAGAAAAACCTGAAAACAATTTTAAAAGACTTCAGGGACCAGAGGAGATCACTTGAGGGCTTGGGAGCCCAGGTGGTGTTCTCCTCAATTCCTTCAGTGCCAGGGTAGAATACTGAAAGAGGAAGGAAGACCCACCTGATTAACATGTGGCTGAGAGACTGGTGCAGCAAACAGAATTTTGGGGTTTTTCAGACATGGGGAGCTTTATGCTGCGCGACGTCTGCGGGCGACAGATGGAGTTCATCTGACTCAAAGGGGGAGAAGAGTCTTTGCAGATGAGCTGGCTGGGCTCAATGAAAGGGCTTCAAACCAGGTTCGAATGGGGAAGGGGATAAAACTGGGCCTGCTAGAGGTGAGCCTAATGGTGTCAGGCCGTGGGTAAGAATGAAGTCATTAGCCCAGCCTAAGTGCATCGACACTAATGCACACAGCATGGGCAACAAACAGGAGGAGCTGGAAGACACTGCAGCACAACAGCTATGATGTAGTTGCCATCATGGAAACATGGTGGGATGGCTCTCAGGAGTGGAGTGCTGTAGTGGATGGCTATAAACTCTACAAACAGAATAGGCAAGAGAGGAAGGGCAGTGGGGCAGCTCGCTATATTGGGGAGTGTTTTGATTGCATGGAGCTCAACAAGTGTGACGGACTGGTCAAATGTTTATGGGTGAAGTTGAGGCAGGCCAATGAGGCAGATGTCTTGCTGGGAGTCTAGCACACACCAGGATGAAGAGGTTGATGAATTGTTCTATGGACAACTGGCAGAAGCCATAAAATCACAAGCCCTTGTCCTTGTGAGGGACCTCAACTTACCAGACATCTGCTGGAAGTAGAACACAGCAGAGAGGAACTCGTCTAGGAGGTTCCTGTAGTGTGTGGAAGATAACTTCTTGACTCAGTTGGTGAGGGAGCCCACCAGGGGCGGTGCCTTGCTAGACTTGTTTACAGAGGAGGACTGGTGGGTGATGTGGTGGTCAGAGGCCGTCTTGGGCCTCTGAGACCACAGAGTTCTTGATTCTTGGCCAAGTAAGGAAGGGGGGCAGCAAAACTATTACTATGGATTTCCAAAGGGCAGACTCCAACCTGTTCAGAACACTGATTGAGAAAATCCCTTGGGGTACAGTCCTACAGGGCAAAGGGGTTCAGGAAGGCTGGAGCTTTTCCAGGAAGAAACTTTTACAGGCCCAGGAGCAGGCTGTCCCCAAGAGCAGCATGGCTGAGCAGGGAGCTTTTGCTGGGGCTTAGGAGAAAGGAGAGTCTACCACCTTTGGAAGAAGAGGCAGGCTACCCAGGAAGAGTACAGGGATTTAGTTAGGTCATGTAGAAAGAACAGTAAGGGGCCAAAAGCTCAACTGGAACTCAGCCTGGCCACCACTGCAAGAGATAATAAAAAGTGTTTTTACAAATATATTAACAAAA
>NW_008602227.1:0-206 GCF_000691845.1 Merops nubicus | reverse complement strand
CTGGGGAAGATCATGGAAGGGTGCATCTTGGGGGAGATCAAGTGGCAAGTGCAGGACAACAGGGGGATGGGGTCCAGCAACATGGGTTCATGAAGGGCCAGTCCTGTTTGACCAACCTGATCTCCTTCTATGATCAGGTGACCTGTCTAGTGGATGAGGGAAATGCGGTGGAGGTTGTCACCTGGACTTCAGGAAGGCCTTTGACA
>NW_008602226.1:462278-483084 GCF_000691845.1 Merops nubicus | reverse complement strand
TTTTTTTTTTTAATATATATATATAAAATGTTATCTTTACTTATTTTACAGTCGTTCATAAACAGCAGAAAGCATTTCCCAGGAAAGGGTTGCCTCCAGTGCATAGATGAGGCAAGATTCTTCAGAAACAGTGTATTTTCACGAATTCAAAGACTTGACAGGTAAATATTCAGAAGAGGCTGAATTAAGGTTTTAGCCTTACTGAGGAACAACAGGAGCAGATAATAGAAGCTGAAGGGAATGCACATGAACATCCCCATGTGCCCCCCTGCCTGGACACACATCCACACATGGACATGTCCACAATCAGAATCAATGAAAATCATATTATGATCACTGTAAGCACTCAGATGTATAGAATTGCTAAAACCAGGAAATGAGCCTTCAGGTGCATGTATCATACTTATTTTATATTCTTATATTTTTTTAACTATTTCTTCAACATATGGGATATATTTCCTCAGGAAAAAACAGACTTAACTGATTGAAGTGCTGGGGTTTAAACCCCGAGTCCTGAATGAGGGTTGGCATATAGACGATGTCCACTACCAGGCAAGAAAGACCCTCCTGATTGGTTTTCACCCAAGCCCTGGCCAGCCTTGCATGGGAACCGATGAGGAGATCACCACCAGGTGCCCCCACCTTCCACATTAACTTGGAGGTGGGGCAAGAAGCCATCGCAGTAAGAGCTGGTTCTGCTTACATTGGAGTTGGGAGGTTTGTTTAGACTGTGGATGTGTTGTGTGAGGATTCTGGCTGTTGGAAGGGTTCCCTGACACTTCATGGCAAGTGGAATTCCCAGGATGGCAGGGCCAGAACATGAAGCTGTCTCTGAGTCCCTACTATATAACTGGACTCATGCCATGGCTGCTACAATTGCCCATGGCTTGGCTCCTTGGCTGGCTTCCTCCCTTCTTCGTGTCCCACAAGGTGGGTGAGTGCATTGACTTGTTCCTCCCTCTAGCTGTCTGGCACTTTGGATCTCTGGTGTGTCATGTGGGAGTGGAGGGAGGAGTTTGGCTGCTGCTCTGCCTGTTAATGATAATATCATTCTATATTGGGCAAGTGACTATATTGGACAATATAGCAGAAGACTGATGAAAGATTTTGCTGCAGAAATTGCGAGATATGCATTGAATGTAGGATGATCATAAGGTTAGTATTTCTGCCATGGACTTTTTTGTGTATCAGACAATAGTATGTTGATATCCTGGGGCTTTTGCCTGCATAAATAAAGAGTAAGTTAATGACAATGAATAGTAGTCATTGTCTTTGGGTTTGGTTTTGGGTTGTGTTTATTTTTTTTTTTTTGTGTTGATGTAGTGATATAGTGATGACTTATTCAAGTGTGGAGATATGCATGGTTATATCACTTTAGAGTATGATGTAAGAAAAGCAAGCATCCATTTTTGTGGATGACTCACAGAATCAGTAAGTGAATGACTGACAAATTTAATGAGAGAAAACCAATGATGTTGTCCTGTTCCCTCAGAATTAAAGGAATTTCTCTGAGTAGTAATAAGTATGTCCTTGCATTAGATATTACAAGTGACTCTGTCAAAGATTCTGTAAAGACTAAAAACAATATATCGCCTCACTACTTTCACATCTTTATCCAGCATGAGATGTTCTCCCTGTTAGAGACTAATATTCTGAATCTGCAAAATATAGCTCTACTGTCAGTGGCAAATTTTGCATGGTATGTTCTAGCTGTTTAAGTAAGATATGAACTTTTCTTGGTCATGAGTTCCAACAGTTTCAAATTGCTAGACCAGCTGATGTTCTAATGTTCTGTACTTATAACATTATAGAATTCCTTGTGTCTATAACTTCAAAGAATTCTAAAATTTGTGATTCCATAGTGCCTTACAGACCTGTCCCGTGAACTGTTTTTACTGAACAGTACTTTTTCTCATACAGTTTTACTTAATTTCTCTGCTATTTGAAACAGTGTAAAGAAAGCTATGAACATTTAATTTATTAACACTTGCTTTAATTTATATGTGATATTCTGGATTATTTACAGCTTTTTGTCTATCCAGTTAGCTAGAAGGCTTTCCTGGATGTCAGGCAGATCAATTATTTCTTTTCTCCTGCTCGTGCTTTTGTATGTAAACTCATTTGCCCTTGTGAAAAATCAGGCTCAAGATCTCCACCAGCTTTGTATCACATGCTGAAAATGAAGAAGCAAAAAAAATACATATGAATTTCTCTCTTTTAGGCCAGTTCTGTTTTTTGGAGGCTCCTAGGTGCCTTCCAGATTTAATGCTCTCTGTTTTTCTTGGTGTTTTGTTTGTTTGCTTAGTTGGCTTTTTGTTTTTGTTGTTTTTTTCCCCCTCTTTATTCAGAAGAAATTTTCTGTGAGAGGGCAGCAGAGGGCCAGTACTTTGCTTAGGAAAAGGACAGATGTTTTTCAGTCACAGTCATCTGCAGAGTTGACGTTCTTCCTTGGTATGCCATTTAATGGAGCAAGCACAACTGATAGAGCTCACCAATAAAGGTAGCTTTGCCCAAGTGTGTCTTAACAGACTGGAGGATGAGAAGGCAGAAAGAATTTGTTTTTATACAAATTGTTACTTCTAGTTTCTACAGTATTGTAAAACTGCTTTGAGAATCGCACTCATAGAATAGCTGGATTGGTGGGGATCTCAGGCAGTCATTACATCCCACTCTGGAGTCACAGCAGAGCTGTCTTCAACCTCAAGTCACATTGATCAGGGCTTAATTCATCTGAGTTATATCTCCAAGGATGAAAACATATAGCCTCACTGTATTTTTCAGCAGTCAGTTAATCTAAGAGTTAGACTGGGCCATTTTTCTGCAGTGTGAATACAGATGCTATTATTTGCCCCTGAAGTCCCAGCTCACATCTTCTGTGGGCTCCTCTGGATAATTCCCATTGGTTACACGATTAACTGCATTGATTTTTGCCTGTTTTCTTTTTCAAAGGACTTTGTGATTATCTTCAATTTTGTCACCTTAAGAATGGGTATAGTGAGTTCAACCTGCATAGTATGAGTCACTTGAGGGAGCCATAGAAACAGAGCTGCAGTGAGCCCATCTCAGTTAATGAAGAACAGCATCTCTAGAAAGTACTTTGGCCTGCCCAGGTTCTGCCAGGTTTTTTTTTTTGTTTTTTTTTTTTTTTTTTAAATAAAAGGGTGGGGGGGTGTGTTGACTAAAAGTAAAACCATGGAATGTGTTATTTGAGTAACTCAAAACCAAGTGTTGCAACTTAAGGAACAACTGTCTTTTTACTGAGAAAGGCATTTGTTGCATTTGCTTGAACTCAATTTCTGTGAACTGCATTTTTCAACAAATGCTTAAAGTTTCTGCCTTGCATACATTAATTTTATATAATTTGAGATTAACTTTACAGTTCTGAGGAAGTGAATCACCGGTCTGTGTTTTACATTGTGAAGAACTTTGAAATACATTTTCACTCAATTTTAAGAAAAAGAGGTTATTATTAATGCAGATTTTTAAGGATTTTGTTGTCTGAAAAAATGTGTTTACATATCTGCCAAAAATACCTTGCCAGGCCAGGGCTTTAATGGAAAAAATAGTTTAGAATGCCTTTATGCTACAATACAAAAGTAACCGTGTGCTTCTGATAACAGGATTTGCTCAAATATTTTAAAAAACTTTTTTAAATTCAACAGAAGGGAATTCAACCTTTTTGAGTGAAGGTGGAAAAATATTTTCAGATTAAGAAGTACTAGAAAAGAATCAGAATAAACATTTATAGATACAAAAATTTACTAAAACCAGATTAGCTTAAATCTGTTACATTGTGATAATACTACCCTTTGAATGTTTTTATTCATTCGCTTTCATGTTATTGCTGATCATATCTCCACGTTCTCTGACAGCTGAGTCTTTGATATTTCTTTTTGAAAACCATCAAGGTGGCAAATGTTGGTGAAGAGCTGTGATTGACTGTGATGATACTTTACTGCAGGATCTTTGTGGCTAGTTTTATTGGATGAAATGCATTGCTGGAGACAGGCAAACAGCTGGCATGCTAAGCAGAGGAGGGTTTGACATGTAGGGTCAGGTTACAGGACTTCAGGGTCTTCATACTATACTCTCACTTGCTGTGATGCAGCCTGCCATGAGAAACCACCTCTCAGGCAAAGAGGCACTTTGGCCTCCAAGATGCTGGTGTAAGTGAAGCAGGAGAGAAGGCCATGGGGGTCACCCCAAAGTCTCAGAAAGATTAAGATGTTTTCCTTTCTCCTCAGTGACCCGTTCTACTCCATCTCAGCTGCATGGGAAATATAAAACATTTTACTACAATGGGAATTTATATGCAAATTAGTTTCACTTTGAGTTGAGAAGCACATCAAAACCCTGAAGTGCATGTGAGTCAGACCTTCAAATTAGGTCCTCAATGTTTTTTGGTGAGTAATATTCCTTACCACTGAGCTGATGTTGTTAATGCTATGATTGTCCACACCCAAGTAGGAATGGGTGAATTTTTTGCTATAGATCTCTAGCTTCAACATGAGAAATGGCAGCCTGAGAAGAACACCATTCAGATGTGATGAACAGACTGTTCATTCACATTACATAGAAATAGTGGGATTGTTCCAGTATCTCTGATTAGTTCTCCGTTTATTTTTTTAAAAAAAAAGACCCTCTTTAGTAATGAACAATCATGTTTTTCATGATTGACTCTAAGCCAATATCAGGCAATTGGTCCCTTGCAGCATGACAACGGCACTTCTAGGTATTTCTGAAGAGAAGCTTATGTTTTAGAGGTTTTACCAAAAATGAAATAGGAGTGTTAGGCATTCTAAAACTGACAAATTCTCTCCTTCAACAGAGCAAATGACTACAAATTTATGGGTGTATCTCAATTCATGTGAAACTTCCTGTGTCTAAGTTATTTGAATAAATATTCTTCAACCTTTTTGCATACACAGAGATTTTTTTACCTTCAGAGTGCCTGTGTTCATGTGATGATCCAGTTCCTGTTGGCATAATTTATGTAGAAAACCACTGAAACATAAAGATTCACTGTGTGTTACAACTATGTGGTTGATTCTCCTCACTGTGAATAAGAATCAAGGGTTACAAAAATGAAAAGGTCACTGCATTACTCCTTTGCAGTGGAAAAAAAAGCAGATATAACATTAGGAATTATTTAGGAGAGAAAGAACAAAACAGAAAACATCACCACACCACTCTATAACACTTTCATGCATCATGTCTTCAAAATTGTGTATAACTCCAGTGCAAATCTCTCAAAAGTCTGTAGTAGAATTGCAAATAACACCAAGGAGGATGACAAGTATGATTACAGATAGATACTGGACAGACTCTCATGAAGAATGACTAACTAGACTTCTCTGAGGGGAGATGAAAAGGGTTGGTATGGCAGGCATCTGTGAAATCACACGTGAAGTGAAGAAGTTAAACAGAAAATGAAGTTGCATAATGCCTGAGGTGCCTTAGTGCCTCAGGAGCTGTAATGCTACAGGTCTGCTATTTGCAGCTGAGTAAGCTTTCACCCAAGCTGCCTTGAGCCTGACAGGCAATTTTCCCTTGCATTCCCATGCTTTTATTCTGGTGCTGTTGATCTCATGTCCCTGTACCTGCAGATCCCAATGCTGCTGTTATGTGGGTTCTCATGGGAAGCAACTGCCAATGGTGTGAAAAACATCTCTGCTCACCCTCCTTAACTCTTATTTTGCTGATTTTGGTTTATGCTAGGAAAACAAAGTTTACACTGCAGAACAAAGAAGGTTACAGTCATTCAAATACTTGATAAACACCATACAGAAATACACGTGCTTGGAGACTTAAAAGCTGATCAATAGATATCTCTGATGCCTTGGTAGTGTGCTCCATCCAGTGCTAATAGCATGACAAGCAGGAACACCAAAAGGGAGTTTAAGCAAATGCCCATAGAAAGTACATAGTATTGGGGAAAGTATGGTGAGACTAAGGGAAAAAAACAGTCAGGTGCACTAGAGGAAAAGCAATGGGAGACTCAAGAATGTGAAACTTGGTCAGAAATATAAGGGGAGGATGAAGATGTTGTAACTGGGGCCAGGTGCTTTCCATCACATTCATAGTTAGGTGACCTAGGAAAGACTTCAAAGATAGGATGGAAAGAAGTAGATACAGATGTGTTTGATCAAAATGACTGGGAATGCACACACTGAGTTTTGTGGTAATACATAGCAGAAAGCCAGGTTACTTAGTGTTTTGGTAAATTAAGGTCCGAAATAGAGGGGAGGTGCTGCAGTGTTGTGGCTGTGAGGTGTCACCATGTCTTCTGTATCTAATGTGTCTGACTAAGGTTAAAGGGGTGACATGGTTCATTTGCATCTTTAGTGAAAGTGCATGTTAAAAGGACCAGGACCAATATTTTAATTCCATATTCTTGAGTATCCTTAGGTTGAGTTGTAAATTTTCTGACAGTTTAACATAATGACACAGGAAGAGAGACATATTTCCTTGTGATTTTTTTTTTGTTGGTTTTGGCGTTTGTTTGTTTGTTTTTTTTTGTTTGTTTGTTTGTTTGTTTTTGTTTGTTTGTTTGTTTTTTGTTTTTTTTTGGGAGGGTTCTCTGTGGGAAGTCTCCAGCCTGTCAAAACCAGCCAGATCAATAATATGAGCAATACTGGGACAGACCCACCAGGGAACTTTCACTCAATGTATTTTCCTCTTCATATCACACAGAAGCTTAACACACAGCTAACACTTTATTGTGCAAGGAAGCAGAAATATATTTCCAACCTGTTCTTCTGATAAACGCACAAATTTGCTAAGGAATTTAAAGGTTAACAATTTCACTTAAAAATTAAAGCAGCTGTTATAATGAGTTGGGCATCTATAATGAGAGCCTGCATTGCCTCCCTGGTTACCTAGAATAAGCCTTCAGTGTTTAAGAAATAGAGAGCCAGTACACCTCAGAACCCTGAGTGCCACAAGGCATGGTAGAAAGAGCTCAGTAATATGTACCTATTATCTCATTAGCAGGCTTTTTGTGTTCAGTAGATTATCTGAAAAGACTGAGGGTAAGATTTTCAGATGGGTATGAAAGACTGAAGAGTGAAAATTCAAATAGCTTTTGCTGAATTCCCTCTGTGCTTCACAGGATCTTGACAATGGCTTGTAGTGATAGGATGAGGGGTAATGGGTTCAGACTGGAAGAGGGTAGATTCAGATTAGAAATTAGGATGAAGTTCTTCACTATGAGGGTGGTGAGACACTGGAACAAGTTGTCCAGAGACGACGTGGATGCTCTATCACTGCATGTGTTGAAGACCAGGTTGGATGGGGCTTTAAGCAATGTGGTCAAGTGGGAGGTGTCCCAGCCCATGGCAGGGGGCTTGGGACTAGATGATGTTCAAGGGCTCTTCCAACCCAAAACATTCTATGATTCTATGGTTCTGTGACTACTGGGCAGAAAGATCTACCGTTATATAGATAGGATTTTATTAATACAGCAGGAGCCATTCATCCCAATGAGGTTGGGGCACACAATGCATGCAGCTCTGGTGGGTGCTTTCCTTAAAACTGGCCAGCCCCTGCCAGGGGCTGTGCTTGGCAGCAATAGCTTCTGCTGTGCCAGCAGGCTGGCAGAACAAAGCCAGTGTGAGAAGCAGGCAGGGGAGAACACTGCAGATCTCACCTTGGTTGCCACTGTATGTGTAATTATGGATTAAATTGTGAGATGCCCAGGACAGTTGTAATGAAACGGTGTCTCCCAAGAACAGTGAACATATTGTCATGAGGAAAGACTAGAAAATGACATTGGAAACTGTGAAAGTAAATGGATTGCCTAGAGTCATTCAGGTACCATGATGGTATAGCATGGATGGTGAGATGTTGCCTCTGAATCTCAGATGGCCTCTCAAGTTGTTTGCTTCATTGTATATTGGTGTTTAAAGACTGTACTGTGATAGTTTGGGCAGTCTCTCTGTGGACAGTGTATGGGATTTGTTAGATACTGGTGGCTTTGTATGTCTATACCATACTAAAATTTTTTTAAAGCTATTCCATTATAAAGGATTCTCCTTTGGTTTTGTTAAGACACATACAAATGCTTATATATATACATTACAGGTATACTTTAAAGGTTTTGGTTTTTTTTTTCCCAGAACTTGTGAAATGCAGATGCAAGAGCAGGTTTAGTGATGGGGAATGTAGGACTATGAATGTGCAGAGGCCAAAGGGAGAAAAAATTAAATGAGAGTGCATGCTTCATGCTTTGGACATAACAGGACAAAAAAAAAGATTACAAGGTACTAATGGAAAAGGCTTTCTTTTACATTCAGAATACTAGCACTATTGAAAAGCATAAATGGAATATGAGCCAAGGAATCAAATATAACAAGGAACTTTCTGGACATCTCTTACAACAATGCTGAAGGGGCATATGTTAGAAATATATTGTTTAGTGGAAACAATACACTACAACAGAGGGATGTGAGATGAAGTTAATGAAAACAAAATTAATTTTAAAGTCTGCACAGAGAACATGCATAAATTGTCACCGAGCAGGTGATCTGGAAAATATTGAGTCTGGGGCTTCTGGAATAACTTCTGGAATAACTAACTCAAACAAATGAATCTTATAAATAAAGAGAAAGTAGATGATATGGAATATGCATCAAGCAGAATGATGCATATTAAGGGATTTTGAGAAAGTCCAAAAGCGGCACAGAGTTGAATTTGTTTTGCTGCTGTAGGATGAAGCTAGCTCAGAGATCAATCTTCAAGGTCAATCACTGTTTTATTTTCCTTGATTCCAAGACAAACCCTACAATACTTACAAAAGCAGCCAATATGAAGACAAATATGAGAAACTAAAAGCTGTTTTACCTGGGTAAAGCTGCTGAGAACATGGTGTCATTTTGATTAAATGAGGGAACATCTCAGGGATAAAAGGTTTGATTTGTATTATTTTGTGCTCCTAGCCTGAAATTCAAGTGAAATGAAGCATAGCACATGGTTATCCACCAAGACAACACTTAATGTTCAGTTAGAACAACAAGCTAGCTAGCACAGCTGATCAGAGAACACCTAAGGAAATCCATCCTCATTCCCTTAATTTCAGTAACCTTTTCTTAAAACCAACCTTAATTCTTACTTGCTGGGTACTTAAGATCTTTCCATATTTCAGGTAATAAAAGGGATGACATGCCTTAAGTAAAAGCAGTTTTCATAGTGGTTTGCTTGGTTTGGGGCTTTTTTTTTTGTTTGTTTGTTTGTTTTTTTTTTGACACACCTGCAAGACTAAGATTATTTTGTCAAGAAACCTGTGAGATCTCCTGACAGTATTAGGAATTCACATCATTAACAGTGACAGTCATTCTCAGAGAAATGGAGACAAAGCACACCTCATCCCCAAACCAAAAAGTGCTGTTGTCAGCTGAAGAAGTTGTCCTGTAACAGCTACCAATGCTTAATAAAGCATCCTCTGTTTTGGGAGCATGGCAGAATTAAAGAAGGCCATGTCTATTTGTCACTTAGGCAGCCTGAAGTCCTTGTATGCTGTAAACCAGCTTGCATCTTCCATTCTGCTCAGACCTTTCAGTAGCTCCTGCTGTCTCATTTGGCCCACTCTCCCATAAAGCAGACCCATCTGAACTCTGACCTTGTCTCCCTAGCCTAATGTCCCATGCATTATTTCAAAACATTTAACGTTCTTGGAGTTCTTCTGGCAATGGTTGTTGCCATGTAGCATAATTTTACCAGGGATAAATCCTCTGAAATCTACTTGAAGTAGAAATTAGACGGAGAGAGCAACAACCTGGGTGCGGAGGTCTCATTTTGTTAGCAGTGATTACTTATATTCCTCTTTTTGTTGTTCCACTGAGACAGATGCTGATATTTAACCACAAAGATCAGTTAACAAACAGCTCAAAAGTGCTTCATTTAGCCAAACAGTAAAACTATTTGATGCTAGACTGTTTCTGTTCCATCAAGTAAATGCTCCCAGTACTTCAGAGTCCTTGCCTTGAGGTTTTTCTCCAAGATGCTCACCAAATGAATCAAATAGTTAATCTAGATGAGTTTACACTTGAACTCATTTTGACCTTCTTGCCAGCCACAAAACCTGCAAAGGTCTGAGTTGCTCTCATAGTTTGTATTGCAGGAGGTGTCTATGCACGGAAGGACCTTCAGATGCTTTCATTTCACATTTTAGCTTTATGTCAAAAGCTTATTCAAATTTTGAATAAGAAGGGGAAATAGTAGAGAATCTACTGGGAGCTTGCACTAAATATCAGAGCAGCAGTTGCCTATGCCCCAGCATACAGATCTATTCCTTGCCTTGCTAAGGAGTGATGGCTGGATCCTGCCACCATTGAACTTTCTTACTGCATTCCTGATTATGCTGCTTTTTGGACCGGTAAGCTTCTGATATATCAGATTTTGCTATGTCTGTCCTAAATGAAGAAAAAAAAATAGTCTGTATATTGGAAGATATTTAGATACTGTATGGTTCATTCACCAAAGAACAACAAAAATCAGACTTGGTGTAGGGGACCTTACTTCACTGAATTCAACATGTGAATAATCCTTCCAGAAGGCTTCATTTTTCCTCCTGTTTTATTATGCTATTTTTTTCTTCATTGTTCTCCAAAACTACTATGTAAGACTTCTTCCAAGTATTCAGGAGGGAACGTTTGGTGCTTTGTGAAATTAGCACAGACAGTAAAAGATGAACAGGCAGACAAGTGGAAAGGGATGAAAAACTTTAAATAAAGAGTTTTATAAGTACATGAACATACTATTTGCATTATCAAGTTACTTATTTCTATATCTCTTCGTGTTTTAAGGCTGCTTCAGAAACACTGCTGAAGTAAGATTTCTGTGTAGTTGGATAAGTATTGTCAGCATTTATTAGTAACATTACATTTTTGTTTACATTAAGGATCACAAAAATGAGTTAAGACTTGCCTTTAACTGGTTTATGGTTTTAATTTTGCACATTGTTATAATTCTCTGACAACCACTTCATGTTAAACTTAAAAAACTATTACTTTCTGCCATGGAGATTTTACTTCCCTGAGGCTGTTATGTCAAGATACACTTGAGCACAACTTTGTGGATAATGTAGCTAATAAATGTAAACACTATAATTGCTGGATATTACAGCTCACCAACTACCCAAATTAAATACAAATACTTTGCTACATCCTACTAGAGAGAGAATTGATCTGACAAAGGTATATTAAAACAATCTATCTCTGGATATGACAAGGAGCTGCAAAAGAAGTTCAATGTTTTATGATGGCTAAACAATTTTATGTTTTTTACTTCTAAGCTTCACTATAAAGACTGAGACCTGCTGCTGGTCATAGAGAATATAAAGTGGAGAGTTATTGAATGCATTCTTTGCTTCAGTCTTTACTCCTAAGGCTGGCCTTCAGAAATCCCAGTCCCTGGAATTAAAAGAGGAACTGTGGAGAAAAGAAGACTTTTGCTTGGTTGAGAAGGATGAGGTTAAAGATCATTTAGGCAGACTGGACACCCACAGATCCAGGGGTCCTGATGGGATCCACCCACAAGTGTGGAAGGAGCTGACTGATGTTGCTATGCCATCCTCCACCATTTTGAAACATGGTGGAGAATGGGAGAGGTGCCTGAGGACTGGAGGAAAGCCAATGTCACTCCAGTCTTCAAAAAGGGTAAGAAGGACCCGGGAAATTACAGTGCAGTCAGCCTCACCTCCATCTCTGGAGAGCTGATTGAACAGCTCATTCTGGAGGTTATTCCTAAGCATGTGGAGGAAAAGGTTATTGGGAGTGGTCAGCATGAATTCACCAAGGGGAAATCATGCTTAGCTAATCTGATAGCCTTCTTTGATGGCATAACTGGCTGGGTAGATGAGGGGAGGGCAGTGGATAATGTCTACCTTGACTACCAAGCCTTCTCACACTGTCTCCCATAACAACCTCACAGGGAAACTCAGGAAGTGTGGATTAGATGAGTGGACAGTGAGGTGGATCAAGAACTGGCTGAATGACAGAGCTCAGAGGGCTGCATTCAGTGATGCAGAATCTAGTCGGAAGCCTGTAGCTAGTGGTATTCCCCAGGGCTCAGTACTGGGTCCAGTCTTGTTCGACATATTTATCAATGACCAGAATGAAGGGATGGAGCACACCCTCAGCAAGTTTGCTGAGGATACAAAACTGGGAGGAGTGGCTGACACACAGGAAGGCTGTGCTGCCATTCAGTGATATCTGGACAGGCTGGAGAGCTGAGCAGAGGGGAACCTAATGAAATTCAACACTGGTAAGTGTAGGGTCCTGCACCTGGGGAGAAATAACCCCATGCACCAATACAGGTTAGTATCTGACCTGCTGGAAAGCAGCTCTGTGGAGAAGGACATGGGAGTCCAAGTAGACAACATGAGCCAGTAATGTGCTCCTGTAGCCAAGAAGGCCAGTGGTATCCTGGGGTGCACTAAGAGTGTGACCAGTAGCTCGAGGGAGGTTCTCCTCCCTCTGTACTCTGCCCTGGTAAGGCCACGTTTGGAGTGTTGTGTCCAGTTCTGTGTTCCTCAATTCAAGAGAGACAGGGAACTACTGGAGAGCCCTTCAGTGGTGGGGTACAAAGATGATAAGGGGTCTGGAAAGGAAAGTAATCTTTATGGGGAAAGGCTGAGAGACCTGTGTGTGTTTAGCCTGGAGAAGAGAAGACAGAGAGGATCTTGTTAATATTTCTTAATTATCTGCATTATGGGTGTCAGGAGGATGGGGCCAGTCTTTTTCCAGTGGTGCCCAACACCTTGTCTGATAGGACAAGGGACAATGGACACAACCTGGAATACAGAAAGTTCCTCTTAAACAAAGGAAAAAAATTATTTTTAAGTAAACTTATGTTGACTTTATGTTGACAGAGCACTGGAATAGAATGCCCAGAGAGGTTGTGGAATTCCCTTCTCTGGAGACTTCCCAAACTTGCCTGGATGAGCTCCTGTGTGAAATGCTGGGGTTTGAACTCCAAGCCCCAAATTAAGGTCAACATATGGGTGATTCCCACAGCCCTTCATAAAGAGGTGGTGAGTTTGCCTTATAGCTTCCCCCCAGGGTGCGGCCGGCCCTGCAGGGAGAGCCAGAAGGGAAATGAGCCCCAGGGGTCCCGCACTGAGTTGACAAAGGTCAGGTGTCTGCTTGGGGATAAAAGCCGGGACCACTTGCAAGGGGGGAGGAGTGTCTGTCTGTGCAGTGGATGCGCTTCACAGAGCCTCCTGGTTAAGGAGAGACCTCCTGACTCTCCTGGAACTGGGCCCTTGTCGGCTTGGACCTTTGTAAACGTGGGGAAGGAGGGTGAGAACTGGCCATGTGGCCACCTTTATCTTATATGTTTAACCTCTTGACCTGCTTGTTTCCCATTCCATCTATGGGAAACCTTGGTTCTTTGTTTAGTCCACCCATTGTTGGTCAGGTGATGTCTTTGTTGGGATAGTTGGTGGTAATGTCAATTGCTTGTGAACTAATTGGCTTGTTTGTACCCTCAGCAACTGTCCATGTGTCACAAACTGGATACAAATGATTTCACCCATCTCTAGGATCTTACTCAATTTCTCCTACTGATGTGGAAACTTGGTAAGAGAGAGCACACAGTCAACTAATTTAGGCTAGACCTCTGGATTTTCAACAGCTTAGGTTAATTTATATGAATCCCATCATGAGCTACTAGCTCAAGTAATTCCTCTGTAAGTCCCCGAATACCAGGTGACATGCTCTACACAACAGACATAATTTTTATAAACCTTTTCTCAGAGAGGATCAGAGTGAATATTTTTTTCTAAGAGTACTGAAATGAGAAATGTTAAGTGTTAAGTTGGAGCCACATATTTAAAGATATTTAACATTAAAAAAAAGAACATGGAGAGCCTCACGAGGAATATGATTTACTGTTTTTGCTTCAAAGTAACTTACAGTATTGCAGCTATCACATCCACTGTTTTCCCCTTGTGTGAAATGTATTCTATTAATCTGTTATGTGTTCTGTTTTTAGAGCTGATGTAGAACCTTTAAAATCTATTTGTTCTCATTTTATAAAAAGGTTAGGATCAGATTATATCTTAACAGTCCCCAAAATCTGTGCTTTGATCTAAATGTTAAGTTGGCTTGTAGAAAGAAATACAGGATTGAGGCTGGAGCCCATTATATGCACTATAGTATTAAGCATCCATAAAATGTTAAAGAACCTTTTAAGAAAAATCAGCAACCAGGTTGTAGAAATGCAAAATTTTAAATTAGTCCAAAAAGTGAATGAAAAATTGTTGGTTTTGTTGCATGTTGAGAGCATTATTAACATTCATATTTCAACAGGCTACTATAGCCTCTTCCTTCCCCATCTCCTTGCCAGACTTTGAGATTAAATGCATCAGCATACTCTGCCTCTGGAAGAGAAGGGCAGCAGCTCTGTTTTGCAGTAACTTCTTACTCTTGTTGAATTGCTTATTCAAAATACTGCAACTGCTTTCTAAATTTCAGGTGTTGACTGAGACTTTGTGAGAGATAGGGGCAAATTCTGTCAGAGTTACAACTCTGTAGCAGGTTTCTTTCGTAGATTAAAACAAGGTCCCAGGCTTAAATACCTGTGGGTCCAAGGGTACATCCTCTTCCCACAAGACGTCACTGACCTTGTATAACGATCTTTCAGAAATGCTGTTTCTTAGTCACCTAAGCTTTGGCAGTTTTAACACAGTAGGGACGCTTCTGCCACAGAGACACTTCAGAAAATCACACCTGTTGCCCTACATCAGGCAAAATAGGTTGTTTCTGTGTTGCAGGCTTATCCACTATGAGTTAGGATTGTATATGACCTGTGTGAGCCTCGCTCATGCTGGAGAGTGGGCAGCCTATGCTGTGTGACAGGTGGCTAATGAAGCCAGATGAGATGCTGTTGAGATTGGTTAGGAAGGCTGGATGCTACTTAAGGTCCAGGAGTGTGACCATGAGACTGATCATGGGGTCATAAGGAAAACTCCAGGGAGGCAGTTAAATATTTCCGCAAGAGTGTTGAAGGAAGAGCTGAGGTTATCAAGGACACTAACACAGGAGCATTGCTCCACACTGATTAGAGCTAATTCTATTGAAATGGAGAAAGGTAAGAATTTCTGCCAGCTGAGTCCACTGCAGGTTTTACTGTTACTGCAACACTTGCTTAGAGGGAGAAAGCCTTGGTCTCCCATGGGTGTTAGGGCAGTCTGGCTAATGCAGAAAACATTTCATGTTCTGAAAATAGACACTTCTAGACCCGAAGTCAGACAATATCTCCTAACAGCACTGTACTGTAAGTGCAGCCTTGTTTTTAATTCCTTTGACATACATCAAAAACATACTCCATACTCTCTCTGCCAATACTGTGAGGGATAAAGAACTATAAGAAACTATTCTTCAAAAGTGATTATTTACATGGAAACATTTAAGGTCATCCAAGACAGGCATAGGGATCTCCTTTTCTCTGTTGGTAGGTTTATTACATTATTAATGTGATCAGAGGCTATGTCTGTATTAGTAAATGTTGATGACCAATAGAAGAAGGTTCACAGCATGAAACAATTTGTGATGAGAACATGATAATCCACACAGTACAGATCTGGGGAGTTTTAGGTTGTGGTTATCACAGTCTGAGTTTCTGAACTGAAGCTTATTTATGATTTGGGCTGCTGAGGTCTGCTCCCAGAATGTTTTCCATTTCTGCTCACTCAAATGGACTCCAGGTCTGCTCTCTGGAATTACTCCAGAATGTAAATGAAAATGTGGAAGGGGAGATGCACACTTGTTCTGAACTAAAACACTAATGGAGATGCACCAGTTAGGAATCCACTGATCTGCTACTCAGTGGAAGTCCTGGACTTACTTTGGAACAAACTAAATTACAAGAAAGCAATGTGCTTTAGCTTGTGTCACCATTTTCTTGGACCGTTACTTGTACATATAGATTTCTAAGTCAAAATCATATTGGGATATATTTTTAATCAGCAGTGTTATAGTGAGTAAATGGAGCAATGAGCAGAATTTGGTTTAATTGATCAAGAAAAAAAAGTCTAAGTTTATGACATAGAAGGACCCACTTCTGAAATGACAAAGGTATTCACCAAGTAGTTTTGAAACACATTTGAAAAAACTGTAGTTTTATGCTGTACCTCATAAGGCATGAACTAACTATTACCCTGACCTCAGTTCCACTAAACCAGGTTCATTCTGTTACAATGCTGCTGACTTCAGCTGACTTACTCTGAGGGTGAATTTAGGCTGATAACTTTGACAAAATACAACGGTATCTAAAAGACTGCCAAAGATATTTGTCTTTATTTCCAGAACTCGGGCTTAAAAATGCACTTACATTTAGTCTGTAATTCTGGTAGAACAACATTCAGTGTTACAGTCCATAGCATCAAGCCTCGTGACTTATAGTGCTACTGCTTAGTATGAGATCTTTATGATATCAAAATCCACAGCAGAAGTAAGGTGATTTACATATGCTCCAGAAATCTGAAGGTAAAATATATAACTGTTTTCAAGGTAATCTTTTTCATCTGTATACTTTTCCTTAATTTTTATTTCTGTGGGCCGTTGTTGTAGTTCCTTGAGCTTCTGCTTCCAAACTACAAAGCCATAATTTGCTTTAGACAGCTTGCAGTGTAACTAATTTTCAAATACCCAAATGTATAGTCCTTCCACAAATGAGCCTCTCCTAACACCTAGAGACAAATACAGTGTTGACAGAGTTCAACATACCTCCCTCTAAGCTCTTTGGAACAATTTTCCATTATTAAATATTGGGAGAAAAATGGGATAATAAAATAATTACAAAAACTGTGGGGCTTTAGTATCTGTGACCATAACAAAAGCCTTTTGACAGCTGATAGGCCAAGATATCTCCCATAAAAGGTCATTCTCTTTGTACACAGAAATGCATCTTCTGTAATAATGATCTTTATTATTAAAAGTAGATTCTGCTG
Source organism: Merops nubicus (assembly GCF_000691845.1). Lineage (NCBI taxonomy): Eukaryota > Metazoa > Chordata > Aves > Coraciiformes > Meropidae > Merops > Merops nubicus. The sequence continues at coordinate 466,133 of NW_008602226.1, read as the reverse complement.
ACAATAGGTTACGTACATTTATAAATGAAAATAAACTCCATTTAAGGACAATTTCCTATGGGAGGATTTGACACTTTCCTGGGCAGAAGAACGTAGTGAAAAACTAAGTGCTAACAGTAAGTAGGTCTTTCTTCCCACTAGCTAAATTGTGAGTAATTCCTTTATTTTGTGTTGTGCTTTTCTACTATTTGCAGGAAATATGCACAGCCAGTATTTGGTGCCAAATGTGCTCCTGACAGCTGTGAACAAATAAGCAATAGAACTTATGTTATTGTCATTTGTTCTGGCAGTACATGTAGGTATCAACATAAAACATGATGACAGTTTGTTTACAGAAAAGTAAACTTGTGTTTGCCTTTGATAGGCTCTGTTAAGATGGCTGAAAGCTGTTTTAATACATCTAACATTCTTGGAGTTAATGTCCACTTAATACAAGAGCAACCAACAATTCGTTTCTGGAGACAAATAAACACTGTGTTTCCAAAGATGTTTTCAATATATTTCTCAATATTCAACAATACATTAACATGGGTACTGTGTGTACTGAATTGAAGTCAGTCTATTAATGTTAGGTACAGTGATATATCATAGCACAAGAATCAGTAGTTTGAGAAAAAGATCTATTGTGCTCATTCTCAAGGGGACTTTATAGATTTATGCCAGGTATACCAGGTAAGAATCTCTCCCATGATGTATAGCTGTTATGGAGATATGAAAATGTTGCCCCTGGGGACAAAAGACGGCATAGCCTTACAAGTAATTTCCCTTTATCTCCAGCTAGAGGATGACATTTTTTTCTGAAACTTTCAGCAAAGGAGAAAACCCAAGAATGCTTCTTCTGTACTAATTTCAGATCAGACTAGATCAGTGCTTTTTCCTTTAAATAACAACCTGATAATGTCGTTCCTTTCATTTCCAGAATAAAAATAGACCCACATGTAGCTCCAAACAAGTGGTCCAGGTTTGATTTACTCATTGTTATCAGTTGTATTGCATCTTTAGTGCAGGACTTATCAGACCTTACAGAATGGCTCATGCCTGATACAGCTCACAGATAATCAGGTGTGAAGTTATGCAGCTGCGAAAGATTTTAAAATGAGGCTCATTCTCATTTACACTGAAAATCTCTTGACCCTGCCCTAGCAACAAAGATTTGCCTTTTAAACTCACCCTACACCACAAGGGTGTTCAATATGATTCTAAATAGTATATATGTGGCTATGTTTTTCTCTAGGGTGAGTTTTGAGGCAGCCATCAGTCAAAATGCACCTCTATGGCTTTTCCTGGCTCTGATTTGTATGTGAAATCTAAGTTACAGCAAATATGTACTGCAGATATACTGTTGCATTGCTATTCAGCAGAAAAGTTTACATAACTCACAGAAAATGCTGAAGATGTTTGTGTCACAAAACAAAAGATTCATCCCTTTTATAACTTTTACAAAGTCCTTATGTGTTAATTCAAGCATCCTTTTTTCCCCCACATGAAAACTACAGAGAGTGTCAGAGAAGTTAATTAGCTCAACAAGAGGAGGCACCCATGATCTTGACAACACCATTCTCAAAATGATAAAGCTGCTTAATACAATTGCATTCATGGCTTTTATTTTTTATTATCAAGGTTAATTTTCTCACTGAAAACCTATACCTTTTCAAATGCCTGATTAGAAATATTTCCTCAAATTATAAAGATACCTTCCCAGGTTGTGTGGGTGTGTTTTGTCTTGGTGTTTTTTTTTTTTTTTTTTTTTTTTTTATGAAGTCTCTTCGCCAATAATTTTAAAGCAATACCGAAACAGAAAAATGAGAAGATCTAAACTATATCTATCTGCTGGGAACTCTCAAACCCAGAAGCCTGTGTTAGTCTGCATTTTACTGCATACTCCAGCGAAATCAATAGAAACCATCATCTTTACTCAATTAATTTGTTTTTCCAGTGGGAAAACCTCTGCATTTATTTTATGTGGAACTGAGACAAACAACAAAAATTGGATAGAAACATTTTGTATTTTGATCTGTATCTATGTTTAGATAACTCTTTGCCTGTGTGCTATAAGGAAAGGGCAGCTCTCCATTTGTTTCAGTGGGCTGTGCATGTGGCTCAGATATTCTTAGGTAACCTTGTGTAATGTCATGGAGTTATTGTGGGGGACATGACAAAGGAGATCACAATGAAATCACCCTGCTATGAGATTTGAATCAAGCCCCAAAGGGAAATACTCTCCATTATCTAGCATATTTTGCAGCTGATGGTCTTGTTCAATGTAAGCATAAAGTTGTTGCTCTTTCTATGCCTCAGACCTGTTACAAGCTGTAAAAAGCTGCTGTTCTCTGAGGCTCAGAAGACTCACAGTGCAAGCATTTAAATAAAATACTCATGAAGAAAATACTTGAATGAATTTCCACTTTGGAAAAGTGACCTGAAATGAAATAGGAAAATTCAATGGAGCAGTGTTATTTAAGCATATAGTTTCAGTGTATCTCATGCATAGTTAACTTCCATTCTTTACTGTTTCATCCAAAGGACACAAGGGTAGTGCTGGCATAATTCTGCAGCCACACATCACCTGCTGACAAGTTTATAACACTAATTTCTGGAGTCTGTAAGTCTCCAAAAGTCACACTGATGAAATATAACTTCCTCTTTCTCTGCAGGCTCTGTTGCACTGTACTGCACTATCTATTCTATATGCAGGCTAACACATTAAAGGCTGAAGACCATACAGACACATTTATATACACCAACTGTTGAAAAGCTTGGGGGTGAGCTATCAGCTCTTCAAAAACTCAGGGAAGGAGTCGAGGGCCTGGTAGAGGGATCTGAAGGAGTTTTGAAATAGGACAAAGTGGAGTTATCTGGGATTTGGCATGGGGAGAGGGAGTGCAGCTTTTCAGGTTGTTCAGGCAGCTCAAAATCTGAGCTAGTCCCTGTTCTGCAGCCTGTCTGGGGAACTGGACACTCCACCCCCTGGTACGGAGGCTCAGTCCACAGGGCCAGCACAGGGAAACTGTGCCACATGTCTTCCTTGGGAAAACTTTAAACATCCTGAGACTAAACTGGCCTTTCCTGGAGGGTTTGCTCCTTCCTAGCGTACCACTCCTGTAGCTGCCATCCTCAGCTTTGGAGTGGGATGAGTTCAGGAAGTCCCTGGGACAAACTTGCCACCATCTCCTCCTGGGAGGCAACAGACCTGGCACAGCCAAGACACAACAGAAAAACTGTACAGAAAGCAAAGCTAAAATGTTTGTAAAGAAAAAAAATAAAAGGGAATAGGTGACATTCATAGCAGATTGTGGGTCAGATAACCAGCAAGTTTAAAGTGGGTTGGTCCTGCTAATTTCTGCATTGATTTTTATAAACTAGATCTGGTCTTGGACTTCTTGCAAGCTGCCATGGCATACAGAAATCCTAAAGTGACTGGAATGTAAAAAAGGAGTAAAAAAAATGTTACTTTAATTGCTTTTGCTCATACCTTTAAGTATGAATATTTCTTCCAGGGTTACATCTAAATCTTTTAAAATAGTAAACTATTCAACACAATTATTATTCTCTGCATGAAAAGTGATTTTAGTCTACTATGAATGTGCTGTTTTATAATTCACTATTTCATAATCTTTAATGGGAAGAGAATGAAAAGGAAATTAACTCATGTCAGTCATGTTGTTTTCTTCTAAGTCTCATACCTACACTGAAAGAGAAAACAGATTAGTTGTTTCAGTACTTGCATATTCTTTTTCATTTATTCTCTTTCATTTTTCTTTTTTAAAAAGTTGTGTCCATGAATGTGAAGGACAAATGCATTAAGCTGAGTGAAGCAACATTAATAAAGATGTTTACCATGGAGAATTAGATTTT
>NW_008602226.1:448396-462247 GCF_000691845.1 Merops nubicus | reverse complement strand
TGAACCATGTCTGTGGCTTGTTGTCCTCATTCCTCTCCAGAGACTGACACACTTTTCTATGAGGTCTCAATCTGTGTAAGCTGGGACTTTGCTTTAGCATGTGCAGGGTCAAGGTGCTGATATTGAAGCTTTTTTTTTTTTGGAGGGTAAGCAAAAACTGTGTGTAGAAGATCAGATCTAAATTTGTGTTTTTTCCCAGACCTGTGACTGAAGAGCTGATGAGAGAGATGTCTCTCCCTTAATTTTCATGACTTCATCTCCTTTTTTTTTTCATATTTGTGTCTCAGAATTCTCAAGAGCCTGTCTTATTTGACATAAAAATACCCAAAGACCCTGATATTGAGGAGACAGCAAGAAGAGGTGAGCGCATCTGATCAACACAAAGGAGACCAAAATTCAACCATTTACTACCTGGGATTTGTAATTTTTCGCATAAACACTACAGAAAACAACCATGGCTCAGGAGGGTAGGTGAGTTACTTAAGAATTCAGGATCCTGGATTCAAACCCCTGCTCTGTAGTAGGTTGCTGATATCAGGTTAAGCCTAAATTACTAACTGGAGACCTAAAAATTGTGAATACCTGACAGGAAATTTTGCTTAGATTCCACTTCACAAATGAAAAGCGAAACAGCAGTTTCATGACTCCTGCATAGGGGTGCTGTAGGGCTAATTATATCCAAGACATAGTCCATTTCCAAGAATAGAAATGACAATGTGAGCTGTGTAAGATTTCATCCTGACATATGGGGCAACGCTCCAGGCTTGGGGAGGAGTGGCTGGAAAGCTGCACAGCAGGAACGGACCTGGGGGTGCTGGTGGACAGCTGGCTGAACATGAGCCAGCAGTGTGCCCGGGTGGCCAAGAAGGCCAACAGCATCCTGGCCTGGATCAGAAACAGTGTGACCAGCAGGAGTAGGGAAGTGATCGTGCCTCTGTACTTGGCACTGGTGAGACTGCACCTCAAGTACTATGTCCAGTTTTGGGCACCAGAGAATAAGAAGGACATGGAGGTGCTGGAGCAGGTCCAGAGAAGGGCAACGAGGCTGGTGAGAGGGCTGGAAAACATGCCTTATGAACATCAGTTGAGGGAACTGGGGTTGTTTAGTCTGGAGAAGAGGAGACTGAGAGGAGAACTTGTTGCTGTCTACAACTACCCAAAAGGAGGTTGTAATGAGGCTGGTGTTGGTCTCTTCTCCCAAATTACTGATGATAGGATGAGGGGAAATGGCCTCAAGTTGCACCAGGGAAGATTTTGATTAGATATTAGGAAGAATTTCTTCACTGAGAGGGTGGTTAGGCACTGGAATGGACTGACCAGGGAGGTGGTGGAGTTGTCATCCCTGGAAGTGTTAAAAAAAAATTATAGATGTGTCATCTGAGGCTATAGTCTAGTAGTTAGGGAAATGTTGAGAGGAAGGTTGGACTTTATGATCCTGGAGGTCCTTTCCAACCATGGTGATTCTATGATTTACACTTCCAGGATGCAGAAGCAAAAATATAATTAAGTTGGTACCTTAACTGGCCAGGTAAAAGCTAATGACACCTTTGTTGTAATTAAGAGTATACTATTGCCTTTTAAAGAATGGTAAAAGCTACAATGTCTGTCCTTGTCAGGCTGCTCTGTTCTCAGCAGATTCCCTGCTGGCTGCGTGACCTATTTTCCCCCACCCCTTTGTTCAAATTTCCACGCAAATCTTCTAGCCCATTTTCCACTGTATTTCAGTCTCTTGACGTCTCCAGTGTATCTGAGAAAGATGGGAGGGATAGCATTAGCTGAGAGGAAAGGGACAGATCTTGGGGACTGAATTACCATTCCCTCCACCCAGTTTACTGTTTTCTACCAGATGCTGGAGGAGAGGCACATCTTTCCCTCTGTGTAAAGCCAGGCTGCTCAAAGCTCCCTCTGCTAATCCAGAGCCTCAGAGGTGATACGGGCATTGGCCTTTACTAGGTTCCTCCTAGGTCTGGCCGGCATCATGAGACGTCTTCCAACATAAAATCATATGGCTTCTTGAAGGATGTTACCTCCTGAACCATTTCTTCTTAATGCCTACAGCAGAAGGAAGGATCCAGCAGCATACATACCATTTCTCAGCAAGACAAAGAGACTTGAAATCAGACCAAACACTTTTTGAGCTACAAGAACCCCTTCTTGCCTTCCCAAAGGAACAGTGCAAATAGTAAAGAAACGAAGCTGATTTAGGCTTTCTGCATGTGCACATATCCTTTTATCTGGTGTGCTTCAAATTTTTCAGAAATCTTCAGCCTTTACTTAACAGTACTCCTGTGAAACATCAAATATATTTGCTTAACTTGGAGGAAGCTGGTAGCGTACTATTCATCTGGTTTGTATTTAAGGGCTAGCTTAAACCTTCTGGAGGAATTTTTGTCTCACCATTTATTCATATGTGGATAGCGAATTTTAATAATTCATTTTGAGCTTCTTCTGCAAAGGTATTACTTCAGTTCAAATTCTGTCCTGTTAATTACCTTCTCAGTCTGCACATCACGGACCTCTGGTTGATGGTAATTCTCTTGATCCATGTGAAAGTAATGAATGCTCTACCAGAAAAGATTTCAGATGTGGACACATTGCTGGCCCAGGAGAGTCTGCATTTTGCAGATAATATTTTAACTTTTGATAGTTCCTGGTTCAGAGCAAAAATGCTGGGCAAAAATGCACTTATTAAAATGCTAACTGAGTGTCTCCTCTGAAGTAATGATAACATCATCAAATTTCAGAACCATTGGGGCAGCTAAAGCTAGAGAATTGATTGATTCTCTTGCAAAGTGGCTCTAATTCAACTAATTAGATGTTGAATGGGTGTTAAAGTTCAGCCTGAGTGATTCATTGCTTTTTCAGCAACTGTACCTTTCCCATTTAAAGTTTCTGAAAGTTAAAATATACCATATTCATAGATAAAAACATGAAATAGCTTTGTGTTTGAATACCTATTTGTAAAATATTGCATCTGGCTTTTCACAACGAATATAAAGCCTGATCATGCCTGTTCCACATAGGAATCCCATTAAATAGCCAAATTTACCCAAACGATTTTTCTAAAGTTTCCAAGATACTAGGTAAGAGCTACATGCTACATCCTGGAAATAAAATCTTTAAATTATGTGGTCCTAAGGATCTGTTAGCAAGCTTAATCATGTCCACAAAAATCTTGGCACATGTGCCCCAGTGGATGCCCCCAACTCTGCCTCCCTCCTCAAATTCATGGCATGCAGTATTTAAGTCACGCACCATTAGAATGTCCCACCAAGCTGTCTTTCCTGTAGGGAAGAGGCCCTAACACAAGGTAATACAATGGTAGCTGTCTCTAGCATTCTGTGGTGGTTCAGACCAGGCAGAGCTCAGCCCTTGACCCACAGCCCCATGGGAATTTCTCTGGAGGACATCCTTTCTCAAGGAGCTCTCTCGCATGACTGCTTGTCCCTGTGCTGTACAGTCACTTTGCTAGCACAGATGTTGGAGGGCAATTGAAAAAAACCACAACAAACCAAAAAAACACCAAACAAAAAACAGGCTAAAGGTACTGATCCAGCTGGAAATTAACCAGTTTTCTCTTGCAAGGTTATTTTTCAATTGGGTCCATTCCACAATTCAGATAATTGTGTGGCTGCATGAACTGATGTGCTGGCACTGTGGAAGGACTGATGTGGGGCTCCCTGGGCTTCTGCATCTGGCACGGGCAGGCTTGCCACGGACTGCTGCCATTCCAGGGACCTAATGAGGCAGAACACCATCAACCCTCCTTTTTTAATGGTTACTGAATTACAGCTGGTACCAGAAGTAAAATGAACTATGAAAATAGCTTGAGCGAAAAAATAGAACAACTAAAACCCTCAGCAGAGCTTGAACTCCAGAAATGTGGTTTAATCAGAGTTTCATATTGTATCTCCAAGCAGCATCTGCCAGTGGAGTGGAAAAAAACTCAGATGTGTCTTTATTCCTGACAATGGCTAGCTCTAAGGACATAACAGTTTTCAATTAACTCTGGACGAAGGGATGAACTATGAACCTGTAACACTGCAATGTGAGAAACACAGCAATGTCTGCAGAGTGCATCTGTACTTACAATATGTTATTAGGCAAAGTGCAAAATAAATGAGATCCTGGAAGAATTTAATTTTGCTGTCACAAGTAGAGCTGCAATCCAAACTGTTATGGGCAAGAGCAGCAATGAAGCCTCAAAAAAAAAAATTACAACAGTGTTCCTAATATCTGAGGGGTAAAAAGGCATGGGCACAGCATTGGGAGCCTTGGAGTTTAGTCAATAACATTTGCTGAGTTAAAGAATGCCTCCCTTCAGCTGGACACTGAGGAAAGGCAGACAGTGTCCTGACCCTAGAGGTGTAACAGGAAACCCAAAACATCACAGAGGGATGCCGGGGGGAGGAAGGCACACAGAGGTCAGTGCCAGAGCCTGTGGAGAGAAGCAGGGCGAGTAGTGCATGCCAGGACGCTGTGAGCACGTAGGAAGAGACACGTGAGAGAAGATGGAGGGTATTGCTTGGCATGTGTCCTCCCACCAGCAGTGTGTGCACAGTAGGTGTTGCAGGATGGCAGCAAAGCTCTTAGCTTAGAGGAATTTGTCCCCAGAGAAGCAGCTGGCCTGATTATCAGCTTTAAAAGAAGTGGAGCACTAACTATTATAAACTGGACAAAGGCGCATTAGCCAAGCACCTGCTGGGAACAGCAAAAGTTCCGTTAAAAAACCAGAGGCACTTGAAGGTAAAAGGGTAAAGCTAAAAGTGACAGTGGGGATGCTGTCACCTGTCAATGAGTGTTTGAACTCTAAGTGTGTGAGTAAAGAGTATTGAAAAACTTGTAATGAAATGAAGGTAAAACTATGTTGGCCCCTGCTCTACTATAGACCATCTGACTGGAAAAGAAGGAGACCAAAGCAAGTATGAAGTCTTCTAAGTAAAATCAAGTTCAGCAGAGTCCAAAGCAGAGCTGAGAGTCCACGCAGACTCAGTCACCCCTATGGGGTGTGTGACAGACATTAGTAGAGGGATATCAATTTCCATAAGATGAGGATGTGGCCCCTATTATCACTTGGACATTTGGTGAGGTCTGGGAAGAAGTAGAGCGAAACAAATTAAGAATGACAATTTGGACAAAGAATAGATAGTCCTTGAAGTAATTATACATATAATTTTTTCCTCAAGTGATAAAGTGTCAGAACACCACAGAGGGAGTGTTTTAAGGCATTAACATAATGCTACACAAAGTGATCTAGAGCACATGCTATATTATTTTGCACTTTTACTCTGATGAGCCACAGCAGAGTATTTAATATTCCTGCTTTGGTTGATGAGTTGTAAGGAATTAATTTTTGTCAACGACCCTCACAGTGTCAGAAAGCTTTTTATGTTAATTATATAAAAAGCACCAGACTGTCTACACATTCTGTTTGCTTTCTCAAATACCCAGCCACATGTTTAGCAGTCCTTGATTCTTCTTCAAATTAAGACCAAAAGCCAATTTTTTCTTGATCCTCTTTATTCATAAATATAAATGGTGAGAGAAAAAACAAAATGACAGAAGTGTCAATGCAATATATCCTTTTCAAAACATGTCTGCTGAACTCTTATTCTCTGCCTCTTAACTATTTGGATCATTTGCTTTGGAGCATTGATTTGTGAGCCTCTCCTCCACAAGTATTTTTTCAAATCTAAAAAAAAAGTGATGGGGTAAAATCTGTATTGCTGAATTATGTAAAAATGATATTGGTTTTAATGGTACTCCAGTAAATACAACCACGAAGACCTTATATTTGTATAAATACAAATATTTATATTGTTGATAATCAGTTCATTTATTCCTCCAGGAAAACTTTCATTCAAATATTTTCAAAATGTAAGCTTAAAAAGAGTTAGTTATGTTAGGCAGGGAACAATCCAACACAACCTGGGCAAAGGTGAGGCTGCTGCAGCTCCATGGCCCAAGTGGAACCGGTAGCAAGACCAGCACAGGAGCTCATATGCAGGTGTGCAACACATACATGTGATCACATAGATCGACACAGGCAGACACACAGGGCACTCTCGTGAACTCAAACAGCACCATATTAAAGAGGACTGGACAATAGCAGGGGTGAGCATATAGATTACAATTAAATGGGAAAAAAAACCCTAGGGACATGTTTAAGGCTACATTTTAAAAAAATGAGAAATGCAAAAGATATCAGACGTTTTACTGTAGACAAAAAGCTGACCATTTTTTCCACACATATTTGATGTCTTCATTACTATTGTTACAAAAAATTCTCAATGTCAGCAGCAGTAATTACATGGTAGTTTCAGAAATTAATTATTTCCACAGTTTTAAGCTTTCTGCCTGTGTCACCTTCTAACTGGGGCCTCTGCCACACACCTATTCACACACCTATTCCAGTTTAGTGACATGAGAGATTGAGAAATCTGAAGGAAACAGCCAGACCTGTAGCTGCAATTTAAAACACCAGTGTGTACTTGGGAGGGCTGGTTCATTGCCATTGCTCGGGTGTCATGTCTCAGGCTCCCTGAAAAATGAAGTGGTCTTGAAAATGTAATTTCAAAAATAATCTCTTTAGGGTTCTCTCAGTTACAAGCCACTAAAACTGGGATAGCCAAGGATTTCTGTATAGCCATGAAGGCTGGATAAGTTCTGTCACTGTCTTCTTATGTCCTACTCTCTCCCTACCTTCTGTATAGATTAAATGGGTTTCTTAGCTTTGTGGATGGAGAATCTGAGCAGAATAGCAGACACTATTCAAACAAGCCTGAGCCTGGCTAGTGTGAAATTCTTAGAGCTGATAACATGTAAAAAACAATGCTTCTGAGGAGCAGGAAACAAAAGGTAGTGCAGTAAACAATGTTTGTTTTTGTTTGAGGCCATAGATCGGTACATTTTACATTTACATGTTTCCTCCCCTTCCACAGAATTCAAGTGAACTCTAAAGATAAGCATGGTTTTCCGGTCAAGAATTCCAGTTTCACTCTAGTTTGAAAAGGTGTATTTGTCACTCATAACAGTACAAAATCTCAGATGCAGGATACCAGAAGACAAGAAAATATGGTTTTAAATCTATATGTTAACTATGGACATAAAAAAGCCCAGAATGGATCAGAAACTACTGATTTAGCCATAAAAAGAAACTGTATATCTAAAATTATTTATATGTTTTAATTATTTCAGGACAAAATTGTGGGGACAAGTTTTATAGCTATTCAGATCTATTGGAAAACTGGATAATGCATAAAAGAACAAGACAATGAGTGCTGCTTCATATAGGAATGACCAAAGCTGAAATACTCAGGTAGCAATAGGGAAGATTATATTTGTATTATAGATGAACATACTGTTGAGGAGTGATACAAACTGGTTGTAATGTCATCACAAAAAGACATTCTTTCTCACACCTAATCTCTAAACTCTCTGGTGACATGACGTAAGCATTTTTATCAAATAACTGTACATGGTGGAATATGTATCAGTGGATAAACTTCTCTGATGGCCCTACACACAAATACCTACAAGTTTGTTTAGTTGGAGATTCTTTTATCAAGACTGAAAAGAACATTTCCTTGTTTTGAACCATCAGATCACCTTGGAAAAGAAAAAAATGAGAGACTTATAACCTAAAAATGCAATCTATAAATGCAAACAAATTATATAAAGACACTGATGAAACCACAAGTAGTGTTCCTGAACTGGTGATATTCTTGTGTCCATGTTAATGAGATAGAAACAATTTTTAGAGCACTGTTATTTGAATTTAGCTGTTGACATGGTTGCAGAATCACTTAATATTTGTTTATCATTTTTGATACATGTATTTATATTCATTTCAGATTTATTTGCATTATAGCTGACTGCATATAGCAAAAAAAGAAGACTGTAAAAATACATCAGGATGGCTAAGCATGTGTCAATATAAATATGAATTTTATTTATTTATTCATTTGGAGGGTGGGATATGTACAATGTTTTTCATGTTTGGCAAAAGAAAATATTCCTTACTGAGACGGATGCTGAGAAATCCTGATTTTAAACAAAAAAATGCTGAAAATTGGTCTGTCAGGTGGAGAAATAACTTCCAATATCAAAATCCAGCTGAGCAGTAGAGTTACTAATAAGCAGAAGACTAGCAAAACTAAATACTTTGCAACTGACTGCTTGGTACCAGTTTTCATGTGATAAGTCTGACTTTTTGGCTCAAATGTATTTTTACTGTTTGGCAAGTGGAACAGGAAAGAGGGTATATCAAAGAGGATGAGAACAAAGTATGAAGAAAAAAACCCAGGTAATCAGCATAATCAAATACGAACCTACCAAACTGCGGTCTGCCTGCTGAGGTATTGTCCATAGTATTTTCGTTTTTTCTTGTAAATATTAAACAAGAAGAAGTGATCACCCAGTTTTAATTTTTACATTAGACTACATTAACCCAAGCAAAGTAGAAAAATGTTATAATTATGGGGTTTTTTTTTCAGTCCATAAATATCTAGAAGGCAATGAGTGCCAGCAACTCCTGGGAGGTTTTATTGGTGGTTTTGGTCATGAATCTGGCCCTGTTCTACACATGTTTTTACAAGAAAGCAAAGCAGTTGTGAATGGTGCCAGTGATGGAATGCATTGGTTTGATAAGCAAATCCAGTGAAGCATGTGTGAAGTGCTGGGGTTAAACCCCCAGCTCTGAATGAGGGTTAACATATGGGTGATGTCCACAACCAGACAAGAAGGGCCCTCTTGACTGGTTTGCATCCAGGGTCTGGCCAGCCTTGTGTGGGTGCTGATTAGGAGATCACCACCAGGTGCCCCCACCTTCCACATTAACTTGCAGGTGGGGCAAGAAGCCACCTCTATAAGAGCTGACTGCATGCAGTGGGGTTGGGAGGGTTGTTTATGTGGTGCATATGTTGTGTGAGGATTCTTCTTGTTGGAAAGATGCCCTGGCTCTTCATGGCAAGTGGAGCTCCTATGATAGCGGAGCAAGATCCTGAGTCTGTCTTTGGGAAGCTTCTACATAACTGGGCTCATCATCTATCTGGTTCTATCTCCCATGGCTCCTTGGCCACCTCGCTCCTTTCTTTGCATCCTTTACAGTGAGTGTGTGCATTGACTTGTTTCTCCCTTTAGTTGCCTGGCACTTTGGATCTCTGGTGTGTGATGTGGGAGTGGAGGGAGGAGTTTGGCTGCTGGTGCCTTTTAATGATAATATCATTCTATATTGGGCAAGTGGTCAGTAGAGGAATATGGTGTAACTGCAAACTTGGGTAAAAATTAAGCTGATAATGCTGTAAAGAATGAACACTGCTGGGACAACAAAATGGGACTCAAAAAGAGAAGGCCTTGAAGTAGCAGGTCAGAGCAAATTCATCCATATTGTATTTTTTCCTACAGATTTAAATGGAACTCAATAATTTATTTCCTTGACTTTGATCTTGGAATCTCCATGGATTCTCACAACAGATTCTAATGGTACATAATGGGATTCACAGAAGAGCATTAGATCTTGTACACTACATGCTAGAAGCCAAATTTTCATCTGCATGAGGGCCGTTTCACATTACAACTTACATAAAAAAGCAAGGAGAATATGTTTAAGAAAATGGCTACCTTTCTAAATCTTCACATTGACAGTCTCAAGAACAGTGCCCTGGTAGCTGATTATTACTGAAAGAATTCAGAGTAGAAAGAATGAGTATGGCATGAGAATTGGCCTTTGAGCTAACAGAATGAGTGGAATGAGAATAAATACAATACAACACTTTTTTTTTTTCTTCCCATTATTTCTTCTCTGCAACTTTGCAGACAAGTAGTCCTCTAGGTACTTATTTTAGTTTCATAACATTGCTGTCACCTCAGAACATGAAGTTTTCTATCATTTGTGCAATCAAGGTGCTGTATATTCTTTTCTTAACCAAATTGCCTTTTTGGGAAGGTCAGAGTATAGCTAATTAAACTTTAAAAGAATAATTGGCTTAAAAGACCTAATGATTTGAATGGCTTTGGCATCTCTCCAAACAGCAAATAATCTTTATTTCACTCATGTTAAGTAACAGTGAAGCACTATGATTAAAACCTGTACCACAGCTCTGTTCAGACATACATCATTGCTACAGTTTTTGGTGAGAAAAGGAGAGGATGTTTGGGTTCTGTGTTGAGTCAAGAAAAAATGACAGTGGGAATGAAGGGGAAAAGACCTTTGTCCTTCCAGATTCTGAGATACTGAGGCAGATTTTGCAATATCTGATTGCTAATTTTGTTACCTTTTTTAGAATTCCATTGGCTTTCAGCTTGGCAAACTTTGAGTAATTACACATTGTCTAAAAACCTTTATCTGTTACACAGTTCAAATAGTAATCTCAAATCACAGCAGAAGATATATTCCATTGGCTTTCAGCTTGGCAAACTTTGAGTAATTACACATTGTCTAAAAACCTTTATCTGTTCAAATAGTAATCTCAAATCACAGTAGAAGATATTCTAGAAAGATGTTTCTTTTTTCCTGTTTTGCTTTGTAGATAATTATTAAAGCTAGTTGGGTGAGGAAGTTACATAAATGTGCTCATATTTTTGTCACATTTCTTATATTAATGAAGAGTAACAGAACTTAACAGTTTTGAACACCTGCCTAAATCACATAACCAGTTTCCCTTTCATATATAATTTTGTGATAGCCCCATTGTTTCAAGATCATTGGTTAACTGTTTATTGAACTTGATTTGGTCCTTTGTCATAAATAAGAATATCATTCTTTCTGAAATCTTTCATAGAAGATATGGGGAGAAAGTACAATAGGCTCCAGCAGAAACTCCACAAAGCCTCTGCCAAAAGCCTAGCACTCACAGCTTTCTTGATAAGAATTGGCTTTCTCCCTGCAATTTGGGAACTCCCTGTATTATTGATGCCTACATTTAAACGGAGTGTTTGCACATGCTGATCCTTCTCTCACCCCTAATCACACAGCTGTGTTGCTAAGCTGAACCCAGAGAAGAGCAGCATTGCAGGCACTGCTGAAAGATGCTTTCTTCAGGGCAGTGATAGACAAGGTCCCTGTGCCAGTACGACCCCGGGAGAGGAAACACTTACAGTACAGAGGGATCAGAAGGGACAGATGCTTTCAACAAATCAGAATGCAAGCCAGCAGTAGAAATTTTCTGCCTTTTCCAGATGTGAAAGCTCTGTGCAGGACAGGGCTGTGAGGCAAGCAGCACTGGGACTGGAGGAATGCTTTGAGTTAATGGGACAGCAGCAGTGAGGCAAGGAGCACCGAGGAAGAAAAATAAAAATGCCAAGCCCAAAACTTGGACAAAATCAGATTTCTTCAAGCAGTGTTTCGAGGCATGCTGAGTGCCATGAAGGAAGAAATTAATCTCATGAACTGGTGTCCTTAAATCCAGATTCTCACATGGCTGCTTGTTGTCAGGGCAGCTGATGTCTGCATGCCAAAGGGTATGTTTTCTCATCAGGAATTGTTTAAAAGTAGAAGACCCAAGCTTTCTCTGCAGTTTTAGACTCATCAGTCAGTTATTCTGGATATAGAATATTTGGGGGCTTGATGAAGTGAGATAGGTAATTCCCCACTGTTCAGGAAAGAGACTAAGCAGTGCCTCTGGACCAGATCCTGAACAGGTAGCTGATCTGTTGTGAAAAAGATTCTTGCCCTGCTGGCATTTACTGACTTACAGGCCAGTGGGGATTGTCCAGCCTTCCTTTCCCCAAAAGCTTGCCTCTGCTTATTCTAGTCTGCCAAGTCTCAGACTTGCTGAGTGCAGCTCAGACCTTTGACTTCTGCGCCATGGTCCTGTGCTGCAACGCCAGTATTTTATATGTTCATAACATCATGGCACACTCCCTTTCCCATCCCAGGGACCTGTATATAGACACTGTCCATCTGCCCAGTGACTAGCTTCACCTAAGGTACACAGGAACTAGGTCATTGGAAAAGATGGGATGTGTCAGTGCACTGAGCTGGTAATAGCTGTAGTGCTCAGCTGCTCAGTCAAGAGCAAGCTGTGAGGGTACTCAAATGGAGAACAATGACTGTCACTTCATAGAAAACAACATTTGACAGCTGCCTTTTGTCTGACATCAATCTTGTCTCAATATTTTCAAAATAACATGCAGTCCCAGTGAAGATGGGGAACATTTCATTACCTTCTGGTGTAGGACTTCCTGTAGTTTCACATTTCTTACCACCTGCTTTTCTGGGAGATTTTAATAAGTTTAGAAATCCTTCTCACATACTTCACATTTATGGAAAGACCATACTGTGGGATTTTCATATTGTGAACTACACTGCATCTCAGAGGATGCTTTGCTGGGAGGATGGGGTGCAGCCTGAGCTGGAGACTGGTGGTAGTGGCTGCGTTAGCAGGTGTGTCTATACTCCTCATGTCTACTGCCATTCCTGCCCCAACTCTTCATGCAAATGGCTACACCAATGTAGTTTCATCTTTGGCAGAAAAAAATGTCCTAGAGCAGTGTTGGCACAGGGGGATATAAATGGATTTGGGGGCATGTTTTGAGCAGAGCAGAAATGTTTACCAAAGTGGCTGGCTCAGCTAGCAAGCAATGGTGGCATCGAGGGGTTCTCCGAAGGCCAGGGTACCATGAGGTTTTCCTTCAGATACTACCACTGAGGCATGCTCAGGATGCCCAGTAGGAAACTTGAAGGACCAGACAATATGTAGTATCAAAGAATTTGAAATTAATAACATTGTGAGAAATGTTATTGAGAGTGGTATAAAAATGTCCACTGTGAACCTTGCCTTGTGCTTCCTCTCTCAGTGTCTCTCAAGAACCACAGAACAGAAATACAACTAGAAAGTTCAAGCCTTGTTACAGTAGCCACCCGAAGTTTCTGTGTATATTTTAACTACCACCTAAACCAAAGCCCTGGAGCCAACTGCAGGCTACTCTGATCCTGGCCTTCTAAACAGAATCTTGTGTTAGTTGATAATTGCCTCCCTAAAACTGTTTAAATTGGTCCCAGCTGACCCGGACTGTTGTTAAAGGCCCTGTTATCAGGAAGTAACTGTTGGTTTTGCAGAGCTAGACTTTTTCTGGATCAAAAGAAAGAAATGGAAACTGCTATTTTTCTTTTCAGGGAGATCGAGTCCGTGCAAGATGCAGATACGGAAATGGAAGAATATTTTTTCTCTACTCTGGAGAAGTCTTTACAGCAGACATGTATCAGATAAGTAACTGGGTTGATTTTCTCCAATTTCTGATAATTGTATGAAATCAGTTTTTAAACACATTTAATTGTAAAGCAAAACCTTGTTCTTGAGAGAATGGAAAGAAATTGGAGAGAAGAAAGAAAACTGTAATATAAAGGAAAACATTTTATTTAGCAATATATTTGAAGAAATAGCAAGGGGGATAATTTTACCACTCTTTTGCTCTGATCACATCATGTCTCTGTTCCTAATTTCTGTAGTACTTGGCTTGACTTTTAATACCCTGTCCAATGTCTCCCTTCCTTACCTGTCACTGCACTTGCTGGACTGATCTTTGTCTATCACAGTTGGTGACACCAGCGACCAACACAACAAACCAGTATGTGTTGGTGTAGAAAAGCCACTGTGGCTTATGCTGACAACTTTTATCTCATTGTTTCTCTTCTTCCTTTTGAAGACTTTCTCTTCTTCAGATAATGAGGAATGAAGTTCATATCCATAGGAATTAACTGCTGGAAGAGATCATTAACACGGAAGAGAAAAAGTCATTGATTCTTCCAGTACATGTCATGGTACTGAGGAAACACTGCAAGTGCAGGAGAGGGATAATCTGAAGAACTGGAGAGACAATAGTGCCACAGGCAGAAAAATGGGGTGTGCA
>NW_008602226.1:401156-448365 GCF_000691845.1 Merops nubicus | reverse complement strand
TCTTCCGATTCACTGCCAAGTAGTTAAACATAAGTATGGCCTAGCTAAGAAGCTGTGTATCTGTAGTGCATTTAAAGTGAAATAACACATCTAAATGACAAAACTCTGGTTCATCTTTATCATCTCAACGCTTCTTGTGTGATCTTGGAAAAATTGCTTTTTTAACCTGTAGCTCAGTTTCAAATCTTAACAGTGTTTATTTGCATTAAATGGAAGATACCAAAACACTTCTATTTTAACAATGGGAACCATGACAGTAGCCTAAAGAGATCTTGACTGAACAAGGCTCTCTCATCTTCACTTAACCCAAAGACTGTGCAATCTGGTCTAACTTCTGCATTGGATCTAACTTGGAAGTTGGCCCAGGTGACCTCTGTGGGTCTCTCCCAGCCCCAAATTACTCTGTGATCCCACGGCATGCAGAAGAACTCTAGATGAACTCATGAAAGAGAGATACTTGGAGCACTCCAACTTCTGCCACTGATATTTTTGGCTTCATACATAGTAATACTGGGGTTTCATTGAAATCAATGGCAGTATTTTTAAAGTAACACCAGGCATGTAGACAATAATGAAAACATGTCTCTTCCTTCTAATTAGCCAGAATTCAGTAGAGTTAGTTGCAGCTCAAATATCCTTTTTGTAGCAGTCATTCACTACATGTGAAAGATACAGAGGTGGAGAAATGAAGCAGTGCCCTGATGTGATTTTTTCATGTTTCTATTAAAAAATCATTTACATTTGTTTAACCATGAAGATTCTAGTGAGCTTACAAA
The DNA here is from genome assembly GCF_000691845.1 of Merops nubicus. NCBI lineage: Eukaryota > Metazoa > Chordata > Aves > Coraciiformes > Meropidae > Merops > Merops nubicus. Next base: position 447,589 of record NW_008602226.1, on the reverse strand, counting down.
CCCATGCAGATTTACTGCACCAAATTAACTTATTCTCTAATGAGTAACACTTCTGGGGACCACAAGAGAGAGAGATCTGCAAGTTTATATTTACCTAAATTTAATATGTTCCTAATATGTGTGTATATCTATCTATCTACAAAAACACATACATTCACAGAGAGAGAGAGAGAAAGCAGATATATAGGGAGAGTGAAAATTCATATAAAATGCAATGTATCAGTAGTTACTACACAATACTTCCAGTGCTTGCCTTTCAAGTAATTCTGTGAAAATTCCTATAAAATTCAGTGTCTCAGTAGTTACCACACAACACTTCCAGTACTTGCCTTTTAAACAAATCTGTCAAGCATTTGCTAACATCTAGTGATTGTGAATACATCATACTAAAAGATACTCAATCATAATTGAAATAATCTACTGAATACTACAACCCAGGCAGGAACATTTATAACTTAGGTTGGAAATTTCAAAGAAGCCTTTAAGTGATTTCCAAACAAAAAAATAGACCTAATTATTTATATGCCTTTTAAAAATTCCACCTGAGTCCTTTCCTAATTTATTGATTCTAAGCATGCTGATTTTAGGTTTATCAATTGAACTAAAGACATCATATTTACAAGGAGGATATAATCATGCGTGGGCTTTCCAGATAATTTTAGACTGATGTAGCTCTTCTAATCTGTTTTCTGCTGAGGAGATAGTATAATCAGTTTGTCCCTCTCAACTGCTTTCACAACATCCCACAGGATATATGGGCTAATTTTTTCCATGTTGCTATAGAAAAGGTATTATCTTACAATATCTCCAGCTGAGATATTATGCCACAAATCCTTTTCAGAAGCTGAATTTCACAAGCATTCCCAGAGAGCTGCAGATAAAGAGAGCCATATTTGTAGGTATTAGCAAGAAAGAAACGAAACACTACAGTAGGAACTCGTGTAAAATTAGTCATCAGTACATGTCCCCCTGGAAAAAGACTGATTGAACGTGGGTTTCCAGAAAATGAGTGTAGAAAAAGAATTAACAGGTATAATAAAATATGCACTTCATGCACAGAACACAAAATTCAATCTCTGAAGAAGGTGAATCATTTAACAGCAAGTTATGCTTTATTTTGTCAATTTAAGAGAAGGATAGATAGAAAAAGACCAAGCGCCACCTCTTCTAAGATATAAAAGCACTGCAGGACAGGAAAAAAAAAAAAAAAAAAAAGCACATGTAGAAGTTCCTTTTCTGAAATCTGTGATAGATTTGTGGAAGAGTTTATTTGTGAAAACCCATGGAATTCTTACCCTCATAGAAATTCTATAGCAGATAAGCAATACAATTTGGGCAGGCAGTATAAGTTAGCCACTCTGGATAACAGAAAATGACATGCCGGAAGACTAGAGTGGTTATGGGTTTTAGACAATGGAGAACTGTCTGAAAAAAGGTTTGCCTAAAATCTGAGAACTATTTTCATAATGATAGAAACATTGAAACTAGGATAACACTGAAAAGAATTACCTCATTCAAATGTGGAATATAAAATACACAATACACTCTAATGGTATTTCTGGCCCCTTTTATTTATGCCTTACACATGTTTCTAGAGGGAATTATTTTTTTTTTCTTTAGGATTTTCCAGTGAAAGGATAGCAATGTACACACTATGGAAAAAAATAAAAAATAGTACTCAGATTCCCTCTGAGAACGTTCACATCTTCAAAGCTCTTTGTGGTCCTGGGCCCATCCACACAGAGATGAAAACAGCACTGTATGATTGTGGTGATGGATAGTACAACATGAATAACAGAGCAGTTACAAAGGAGTAGCACTGCACGCAATAAGCGGAGCAAAGAATTTCAGAGTGTTTGATAGTTTGAAACATGTTCCCAAACTCTTCATTCAGTCACTCCAAATAACAAACATATTTCTAAAAGTCAGGCTGTAAGAGTAGTGTCATGAGTATACATTAGTAATGCTGCAAATAGGGTGTTTTTTTTCCCCCTAATAATCATCCCTTACTTATGCAGGAGTGGCAGGAGGGTCTCTTCTTTTTAATGTGTTTTTTCTGAACTAGTCTGAGGACATATGCAGGCTGCAAAGTCCCACAGCTGACTGTCTGAGAAACAGCACACACTCTCTTTACTGAAATAAATGGCCTAGAATCAAGATGGGTGAGCAGGGGACACACACAAACAGCACAGCTCTGTGACAATGTGCTTCATAGATAGCCTCAGGAGTAGCCTTTGCACATGTAGGAGGTGCTGACAGGCTCCCAGGGGCTGAAATTGTGCTGCAAAGATGAGGAAGAGCATGGGTGAGCACAGCCCCTGTGAGGGGATGCACATTTATGGCCCAAAGCCTTGGGCTCCAGCCCTCTGCCACCACAGCCCTGGCAGACAGCAGTTCAGGGAAGCTCCTCAGCTTGCAGCTAAGGGTCAAGGCTTTCCCTTGGGAAAGTATTTAAACAGTGTGTTCTGGCAGACATCCCAGAAGTGTACCTAATGTCTGTAAAACAGCAGGACATTCTTCAGCAGGGGACTTGCTCTATGTATGTGTGTCTATATTTATATAGACACACAAATACTTTACACATTTTGTGTTTAACTCGCCTCATAACAGGGAGAAAATACACTGAAAGAAGAAGAGTTTCTACGCTTTTTATAAACATAACATTCCCTTTCATTCATAAGCTGTAAAATCTGAGAGTAAACTCGGCTGCAGTGTACCACCCATCATAGGCATCAGGCCTGCATAATTTGGGTAAGTACCTGCTGCACCCAGGAAAAAGTTCAAAATGTGTCCTTGCTGGCTGCTCTTCATAATTTTGGAGTTTCTTTGTTTTTCTTTTTTTTCAGTTTAATGTCTTATAATGCTGTAACTGTGCAAAGCTGCCTTAGGATCTGGCACATCAGGACAATCCCAGGAGAGGTGGGTTCGTGGGCAGAAGGTAAAGATGTGGTTAAAGGTTCAGTCATCTTGTCATACAACTGCTCAATTCAGTTCATGGGTATCACCAGTTATGTACTGTCTTGAATTTTAATGATGCCCTTTAATTTCTTGGACAAACAGGAAATATTGAACGTTTACAAAATTTTTCATAAAGAAATAGTCATTCTCTTCCACTGTGTTGGGAGCTCATTTCTCTCCCAAATTTCGGGGGTCTTTTGAAGAGGCAATGTATGTTAGAGGTTAGGAGCTGTGGCTGCTGCTAGTGATGTCCAGGGTGGATATCAGTTACTTCAACAGACCTGTTATGCTCTGCCTGTTGTGTCAACAGGACCTGTGAAAACTGGGTGGTGAGGATGTGGCCTCATGTTTATCATAACGTGATAAAGGCAAGAAGATGAAAGGTGAAAACTGAAATGCTTAGCTATGTTTGTGACTTTTGGTCTTCTCAAATAGGCTGAATAGAAAACATTGCCTCAGTAAGAAAAAGACATAATATCTAAGAAAATATTTACTAAATTACCAAAATCCTGTGAATTTAAGTTCTAAAGTATATTTCAGTTTAGCTTTCTCCTGGGTGAATTGACAGCAAGACAAGTCTTTCTAAAACGGTATGTGTTGTGTACTAAGATTTCTAGCCTGAGGATTAAATACTGTTTTTTTTCTTTCATTTAATGTAGAGCTACTGAAAAATAACTAAAGCCAAAAAGGAATTGAAAAGAATTCACTCCTTGATCTGCCTCAGTATGATCTAGAATAATGTGACAGGTATTACTGCATTTCCTGCATTGCTACCAAAACTTAAATCTGGGTTGTGTCCTCTGCTGAACTCCTCTGTTGCACTGAGAGGTTCAGAGATATTCCTTTCCCATTGTACGCCGTATTAAGGATTGCCTTGAAGAAATGTCATGAGTAAATACATACAGAAGTCAAGCAGAGACAGGGGACTAGCTACTAGTAGGTTTAGCAACTGACTGGAAGCTCTCAGGGAGCATGGCTACACCATTCAGAGGTCTGTGGAGGAACTTCCAATCCACACCAAGGAATTCAGGACACATTTAAGCACCCAATCACAATCCTTTTGGAAATTATACCTGGCATGCAGAAAATCCAGAGTTCTATTTATTTAAGGTTAAACCAATAGCAATGTACTCGATATCCAAACAAGTGTGCATGAGTGTGTGTCTGAGTGACAGGGCTCAGATACATCAGTGAAGCTCTGCCAAAATCAAAGATGTTGATTTTCTGCAGGTAAAACCTTTAATTTGCTCTCTATTTTGAAGATATAATTCACAGAGATGTTTTCAAAAGATTGTATTGTCTCACTGTGTGGTCAATTGTTTGACCAAGATACTATCAATATCACAAAACGTATTTAAATATTCAGTCTGTATATATGTAGAGTCAGTCTTCACTGTCTAGCTCATTCCTGTCCACCTAAGAGTCTAAATTTAGATTTAGATTTCTTTTTTGAGGAAGTCCTCAAATGAAAAGGATGTAAAGACTCTAACAGCCAAGGGACAAAGAAAGGGATAAGAAAACCATTTTAATTCTGGAATAAACACTTATCTGAACTTGCTGACACAATTACAGGTCATCTCCACAAATCATAAAAAATGGCAGAAATTCAAGTTTGAGACTTCAGGCTTCACAGAAATGCCAAATTTTGATTGAATTCAGCCAGCAATTGAAACTATTCCCAAGGTTAAAAAACCTTTTTGAAAGCTGTACTTATTTTGTTTGTTAATGGAGATAGTCATACAGAATTTCAGGCCTTGTTGTGCCAGGTTGTGTCTCATCACCAAAAAGAATTAAGGCTTTGTTGCTGGAGAAAAACTTATTAACGAGATCAATAAGTAGTTTAACAGACAGCCTCAAAAAGTTGGTGCCTGTGACTGTCTTGGCCTGGTGGTGTGTCTTGCTGACGCAGAGCTGAGGAAGCCATGAAGGTGCTGCCACTACAGCAGGGTCACAGTGATGTTGTACTGGTAACGTCTGGCCCCTGCCATACTCCCAGGCACTGACTGGATTTTGGAAGCTGCATTGTCTCAGTGCAGGTAGGAGCAGAGAAAAGAGGGTGGAGGAGGCAGATAAGCATGGCTGCAAAAGTTGCTGCTCTTTCTCTGGATCCAGCGAAGTTTTCCTTCCTTGTTGTCCCCTTTATGTTAAAAGAGTTCTGTGTTTCTGCTTCGTGTGATGATTAACAAAAACACTCAGATTTGATCTAGCACTCTTCACAGTGATGCTCCCACGGGCAATGTTGCAAGAGGCAGTCACTTTTGTTTAACATCTTTATAAAGAATATGGAGCGTTCGCAGACAGCTCAGGCTGGTGTTACGGTTTTTGTTCCTGTTCAATATTTGGTCCCTTGGCCAATTCATAATCAATTTCCCAGCACTCGTGGTCAAGACACACAATCTTTTCCTGCACACTCTTGACAGAAAATATAAGGATTTAAGGGAGGAAAGGTGGTGAAGCTTAATTCAAAGCAGGAAGCCACAGCAGACATTATAAACAACAACAAAACTGCCACCATCAGCTTAGCAGCAGCATGTATTTGCTCTAAAGTACCTTACAGAGTGTGAGAAGGATTTATTTCGAGTGCATTATCAAGGCCAGAGCAGGCACCAGTCTAGGTAGACCTTGCTTTTGGAAACGTGTTGGCAACACACAAGCAACAAATTTTTGAATAAGGTAGAAAGCACATCCTGTGCATGCATAGGTCCCACTTTAATTTTTTCTTGCACATTTGAGTCCAAAACAACTTAAATACATCTTTCATGCAATATTTCATGAGATTCTATAGCAAATGCTTTGCCAAAATTTGTCTAAACTCTGTGCAGGTATTCTTTCTCCTCCATATTGCACTTCTATATAGAAAAGCAAGGAATTTAGTTTGTTTTCTTTTTAAAAATACAGTTCTTTTAGTGCTGATTTACAACCTGCCAAACTATGCCCTTTTTATTGAGGCTGCAGATGTTGCAACTCAGCTAAGGACATGGCTGATGTCATTTTTATTCAGGCTTTCATTAGTCAAGATGCTCATAGGTTTCTTCCTCTTAATTCTTTTACACATTATTTCATTACTGATTGTAATTGAATTAGCCAGATGGCAACTGCCAAGTTCACATGTGCTACTTACTGCAGATGACAAAACCCAAACAGACTCACACTGTAATATTTGTTGAGATAAATTTCTGTAGTACAGCTTGTACTAAAGGCTTTATTATTGCTTATTATTACAACGTTTACTGAATAGAAACAGAGCAGTTGTTTGAAGATGCTCAAAGGCTCAGGTTTTCACTAAATTATGTAATGAAGCCTCACTGTGCTGTTCAACACTAATAAGATATTTCACTGTGGAGAACGAAGGTGTCTCGAGCGAACTTTTGTGAGGGAAATACTTGATGCCACACAAGTTGATGGATAGCCTACCTTCTGAGAAATAGCTCTAGGATAGGAAAGATGTTATTGGGTATTTCAAAAACCAAGAATGTAAATCTACTGTAGTTGACATGGACTTAAATGGGATTAGAGTTCCACACCAAGTCATGTTGGAGCTGGGAAAATGGCAACATTTTGATATTTTAAAAATGGGTTTTGCACTTTTCCATCCTTGTTGAAAGCAGTGGTGGATTTTTTTTTTCAATTCTCTGTAATCCTCAAAAAACAAAGGTGTTACAAAATTTTTCAAAGATAATATTTTTACTCACACTTCAGAAAGTATATTTAGTTTAGGGGTTTGTCTGTAGTCTTTTAGTTTTCATGAAACATGATAAGATTTTTTTTTGACAAAGGCAAAATGAGAAAAGGAAAAAAGGAAAAGAAAAAATCTAAAACGAAGATACAGTGCTGACACATTTTTGATAAACCATAGCAAAATTGCAAAAATATTGAAGTACACAACAAAGAATTTTACAATTCATAAAAATTGTCATGAAATCTACCATTTCCAGTCAGAGTTGTATCTATTTAGAAGTGAAGACTCTTATTTGTCATGAAAAATTAAAAATTTTAATTGTATTTTCATCATTTTTCATGCTGAAAAATAGAGAAAAAAAACCCAGAAAGATCTAATGTAAGAGACACTGGCATATAATTTTACACCTGGCATATTTTCTGCCTACAACACAGAGGGTCACGAGATATTTGAAGGGCTACATACATAGTTAGATGTAGACATTTTAATTTTTTTGAAAGATAATGATCCTTTTTCTAAAAAAAAAAAAAAATAAAAAAAAATTCCTTGGGAAAATCTCATGTTTGTGAGAAGAGCATTTTTCCATTGAAAAACCATTCTCGTGGAGAGTTCTCAAATAACACTGATTGCTTGTTTTCTGCCAATACGTTTGATTTATAGGATTACTATTAGAAAGCCTCCTGCTACACCAAGCTGTAACAGCTTGATATGGAGTTTCACATTTGTTTAATTTTTATTCTTCTCAGCTTCAATAAAAGTAAAAGCTGAATAAGACAACTAAAATTAAAAAAAAAATCACTTTGCTCATCATAGCTTGATTTTTCCTTCCAACATTATACAAATTAGCCTGTTCTTATGTAGCACAAAAGGTCTTGAATCTTGTAAGTTCACTGGAGTTCTGTCATGCATAGATTCACTTTCCACTAGTAATTTGCATTTCTTTTTCTCATAGCCATTTTAATTTTTGCTTTAAAAACCAACATAATAATTCACTTTTAGATAGTCTTTATATCCAGAAGATACTTGCACAACCTGGTCTAGTGGGCGGTGTCCTTGCCCATGGCAGAAGGGTTGGAACTAGCTGATCTTCCAGATTCCTTCCAATCCAAACCATTCTGTGATTCTATGATCTCTGTACAGTAGATCTGTATCTGCACCATGGTCCTCAGCGAAGTCTCTTGGTGCCCAATCAGATGTTAAAGGAGGACTGGGAACTTCATTTGTGGCAGCACTTGGCTGCTATAACATCAACAACATTTGTTTAACTGTGATAAAATCAACAAATAAATGAGATGGTATTTTCATGCAGAGGGCAAGTTTCCTGGCTATCCTAAGTCCTTCCTTGGAGCCTTTTAAGACCTGTCTGGATGTGTTCCTGTGTGACCTGCCCTAGACTAGATGGTCCTGCTCTGGCAGGGGGGTTGGACTTGATGAACTCTGGAGGTCCCTTCCAACCCCTAACATTCTGTGATTCTGTGATAAGCAAATGTAGACCTGGTGAATCAAAATGGCAATCTGCAGAGCTGGAACGAGACCTCAGAGTACACCAAAACTCCTTATAGCCACTTCCCTTGCCAATTTCTCTCTCCTGCTTCTGGGCAAAATTTATTTGCAATTCTCCCCAAGGCCCAGTGGCTGTCGATAGCTCTTTCCAATCCAGCAACCACAGGGCATCTCCCATGCTCCCAGCCTGTAGGGAGAAGCAGCTATGGGGCCATGAGCTGGTGGACTCACATGCAAATATTTTTGTCTCCTAAATACTGCAGAAATGCCATATGCAAAATTTTGTATAGTCAGGATTGACATATGTAAACAAGATTTAGATATAAATAAATATTTAGCAGGGTCTTAGCTAACTGGGTAATCTGCTAGAAGCTAGAGCTATGCAGTAATAAAACCTAAATGGCACAGATATATTACCAGTAACTATAGATGAAAAAGTTAGACCATCGTGTTTTTTCCAGTCATTGATATTCAAATATTCTGAACTGAATTTTCACAAAGCATCCTGTGTGTGAAACAATTGGCTGGTTCATGTAAAGCTTAATGAAGGACAGAGTGAAACAAATAGAAAATAAACAGAAAATAAACTCCCTGTTTTCTTGTCACAGCCTGCAAAATCACCCTCTATTTCCATTATGTATTAGTGAATATACTAGAGCTTAAAGATTTCAGCTATGCAACGTGCTATATAGTGGAAAGAGCTAACCATAAAAACCCTTCTGAAGCTGTTTACAAAGAATTTATTTGCTGAAACATTATCCTTGAGATTTTTTTATCTGACCGGAATATACGTAAGCTAAAGTGAAGATCTTTCAAACATAAATATTGTCATTTGCACAGCAAGTGGTAATGTGTGTTAAACAAGCAGCAATATTTAGAGATTTTATAATATTGAACGCGTGCATGTTTTCTATGCTTCCAGGATAAAATTTAAAATACTACAGCAGCCTTTTGGGGACAGTAATGTATTGGGGATTATCTGAGGAAAGGTAAGAAAGCTGGAAACAAGTCTTTTTGCAAGCAGGAGACTAAATGAATAAGTTACTCTGGCTTTACGACTTTTTATAGGAACACAAGTATCCCTCAGTTCTCCTCTCCTCCTTTTGCTTAGCTTGCAGGACAAGCAAAAGCCAGTGGGGCCACTCAGCCAGAGTGGTGAGTTGGCAGCTGCCTCTTTTCAGCTGTTGTACCCAAGGCAGTAGGGGCAGCTCCAAATAGTAGGTGTGCATTGAGAAAAGGTGGCCTTAGCATAGGATGTTTCCCTTCAGAAGCAATTCTGGCATCAGAGCATGTGAATTAATAGTGGCTTCAAGAAGAAAACAAGAATGCTATCAACATTAGCTTGAAAAGACACAAAGCAGTTCTCGTGGAAGTTTCTGTGACAAGACGGTTTTGAGACTGTGCCTATGCAGTTGTGCTATAGTAACCTTCTAAATGCATTGCTAAACATCCTTCCTAAGAGGGCAGGGCTGTGTGAGCCCTTCTTACCAAACTAAAAATTTGTTTTTAAGTTCTCAAGGGAAACTTTCTCCATTAGATCTCCAGCTCTTGAACAGGAAACTTAGATTAATGCAAAAATGCATGAATATTGATAAGTAGTAGGAAGAAAGACTTTTCACACCAAGAAAAACATTTTCAGAAGTATCCAAGTGACTGTGGTACTTGCAACCTTTTTACAAAGTTCTTCACAGCAGAAACACCACCAATGCTCTTTATATTTTCAAAGTAATTTAAAAGAATTTTATTTTCAACACAAATTTGCTTGTTCTGCATATCAACAAAAATGTAGGTGCCTCTCACAGAGCGGATTCACACACTCCCTCTCCACCTGACAAGCTGTTAATGTGCTGCAGACTGGAAGGCTAACCCCTACAGCTGCTTCTGCAGTGTAGCTGTAATGTTTGTGCTACTCAAAAAAGGGAGGGTGCCTTCCCCAGGTGGGTTTTATAGTTTTATATATAGGGGCTGAAGAGGGAAGGTGAAGGCAGCTTTTATCTAGTAGTCATTAATGGACAAAATACCTTGTAAACTTTCACTCCACATGGTTTTGCACTATGAAAGATAGAGTTTAATGAGGACATAGTTTGTCCTCATAAAATAAATAAATAAATAAAAAAAACATCAAAAAACTGTTGACCATGGACAGCCACACTTTTTTTTATTAGCAGTGTTCAAATACTTATCTGCTAAAATGTGTTACTAAGTCAATATTAAATGCCTATAAATAAAATCTACTCTAGATTTAATCATAATGGAGATCAGTTCAGAAATTAAGATCTGCAGATAGGTTTCCTGCTGTTAGATCCTTCTGGACATTTAGGATGCCACTGACTTTAAAACTAGTTTGTTCTCTATTCCAGGCTTAGGAACTTAGAGGCAATTAAACTTTTTCATTCTCTTTTCTACCCTTAAAGAAGTAAGCTCAGTCTGGTATATCAGTAACACTTCCCCCCCCCCCCCCCAGATATTATGCTTCACAAAGAATAGTTTGTCCTGAAACTTAGAAGATTCATTAATGCCCAAACTGGCAAATTGCAAGTATACACCCAAGAAGACAGTTCAAGTGACATAGAAATTTCCTTAATAAGGATACTCTTGGCAGAAGTATAATTTAAAAGTTACATCAAACAGAAATTAGATAGAACCCTTTCTCATGATAATTATCACATGAATCAGCTGTGACCCTAAGCTTTAGCTCTATACATTTATGAGAATATGCAGTTTAATTGGATTTTTTTTTTTAATAATCACTGCTGACACTGCTCTAAACATACAATAGCACACAGAGAACACATCCAAAATGAACTTCTGTAATCACAAACCAAAGGACTTCCCTCTTGAACATTAATTTTGAAATCATTACTGTGCACAATAAAATGATCAGATGTCGGGTGTAGAGATTCTGAAATGTTTGAAAATAACCTAAGGAAAAAAAAATTACTTTGGTTGAGGTTTTGAAGGGAACAAAAATCTGGTTGTTATACTGCTAGAGAATTTGGTATAAAACTTCACCTTCATTGTTGTACCATTTTATTTTATTGTTACTATCATTGTTTTTACTATAATGTGTTTTATAGAGCAGTTTAGCATTCATTTTACAAGCTTTTCTGTTAACCATTTATGATGACTCTGTGGAAGAGTGTTATATTTTCACCATTTGTTCTCTGTTCTTGGAGCTTGATGAGAAAATATTTTGCTGCATTCTTCATCCTATCACCAGCATATCATAACATTTTTTGTCTGCAAAAACTTAGTTTTTGAAAAGATTGGCAAAATATATGTAAAACTCTATCACAGGCTCCTGCTTTCTCTTAGATTGCTTCCTACTGGCCATGGGACTTTTTGCTCAAGGCAGAAGCTGCAAAGTGGTTGGTAGCCAGGACTCACTGGGAATCTAGGCCCACATTTAGTCTCTTTAAACTTCCCTTCCCAAGTTCTGTAGTCCTAAACTATTTACCTGCTTGATCTTCCACCAAATAAGCCTCAGAAATGAAGTTCTTCCTTAACCACACACAGCCTAGTACTGCCAGCATGGAGGTCCTGAGCTGATGCTACAAACATACAGAAAATCAAATAAGAAATTTCTACATGTACCTCATCACTAGGGCTACATGTAGTAAATATTTTATAAACAGTCACTGAAATGGGACTCATATAAGTTATAAAGAATGGTGTGGTCCCCATGTTAAAGCCATTTATTTCAGCAGATAAGAGAGTTATATTATGTAATTTTACCATAGCAAAGGCTGATGAAAGCCAGCACAGTTGTTGACAGATATCCTGCAACAAATTCTTAGGCAGGTTTTCCTCCTAAAATTTAAAAAGTTGTACTGTATGGGAAAAGATCTATGTGCACATAGGCATTCAAAATTAATTTCAAGCAAGTCAAAGTTTAAGAGATGTATTATCTCCTGTTAGACAACTGATACAATTGCAAGAAAATAAACCCAGGTTTCCACACTGATGTTGACCCACAGAAGAGCTTATGTGCCTGACATCTTGTGTTTTCCACGCAAGTCGTTCCAATAAAAATGTGAGTCCTTTTAACATTAAAACATTCCATGCTCTAGATCATCACAGATAGAAAAATACCCTTCATATTAACCTATATTAAACTTATTTAAAAACTTCCCATTCTTCAGAAAAGATGCAAAGGTGTATTGCTTTCACAAGCTTTGTTTTAACAACATGGAGCAAAGCCACAGCTGGGAAAGAGACAGCGAAGTTGCTTTACTTCTGAACTGATTTTTCTCTTTACTTATCTATCCACAATAAACTTTAAATCTTTGTTTCTACCTGAAACCTGAATTATCCAGCTTAAAACAAGCCCCCATGACAGTCAGCTATCCAGCACCATACATTGCAGTGTCTTTGGATTTTGCAGTGTTTCTGAGCCATATTCCTTGACAGGGAACAGAAAAGCCCTCAGGGTATGGACACCAGGGACTCTTTGTGGTCCTCTGTGCTAACAGTTGTTGTTGTTGGCTCTAGGCCTCTGGTATGGATTAAAGTTGCTCCATGGTCCAGAGAGATGGCAAAGTCTGTGGATTTGATGGTGTTACCCTTATTTATGCTGAATAATACCTCTCAATGTAAAAAGATCTATTTGTCTTAAGACTGCAAGTAGTAATCACTTTTTAAATTATGTAAATGTAAAAAGATCTAGTTCTATTGTTAAACTGAGACTAGAGTAGCTACTTAATGGACAGAATTCTGCAGAGGGCATGGAGAGTTAAGTTTCCATTCTGGTTCTGGTTGCTTCAAAATCATAGATAATATGAATGTCACAGATTTGAATTTCTTAATGCTAGGAAAGCTTTGAAGCTGTGTAACATGTTATGGTTCCTTACCACTTTGTTCTTTCTTCTGCTCATCTGTCTTTATGTGCAGCTGAGGTCATATAATGTGAGAATGTGCACGTCTGGTCATTACAGCAGGAGGCTGACTGCTGCAGTCCTGCTGTGATCATGCTGGTGATAGGGACTGGTGCCTCTACTGACTTCTGTCAAAGTCCCTTCGGCATTGGTGATGGCTACAATGGCTTGTGCTGCCTGAGCATCTACCTAGGGAAACTTTGCACTGTTACCATGGTCTCTGGAAATTACACAGATTTTTTTTTTTTTTTTTTCTTTACAACACATTTGTGATACAGAAAAGGCTGTAAGCTCTTTGGACCAAAGGCTGGCATTAGGGTCCATGACTGAGCATAATATCTAGTGAAATGGACTTTAGCCTCTTACAGACTACCCTATCAGTTCAAATTACAATTTTAGACAGTTGGAATAACTGAATGCCAGACCTACATTGAACAAAGTTGTTGAACTGAGTGCATCCAGACTGAATTTAATGTTTCTCAGTCTTGTCGTTAGGATTCATTAAGAATCAGAAATCTGTTCAGATCAACCAGTTCTGTTTAAAATGGTCAATTCTCAGTCTCTTCAAAATAAGTTTTACAGAAAAAACTGTCACAAAATAGTACCACAGAATGTGGTACAAGTAGATGTAAACTAATCACATGCTAATACAGCTGTAGTTTGATTCTAAATCTTTCCCTTCCTAATAACATTGTTCAGACACAATGTGTGTCATGGTTTATTAAATCATTTAAGGTTATAGTGTATGTCATAATTGCAGACACAACATGATGTAACCTGACAGGCCTGAGATAAAGTCATGTAATTCCATGTTTATCACAAGGATTATTTTGTAGAGCTGGGTGCTGTGATTTAAGTCATTCTTTTATATGCTTCTTTAAAGGCTTTTTTTTTTTTTTTTCCCAAAAGGAAAGGCAAGAAATAAGAAAACCCTATTTCAAACGTCTGCATATGCCAAGAGCAGGGAGTTTGTGAGGAGAGTTGAAAGAAACAACACCACTAGTGATGCCACAGTTACAAGATTGGGAACAATCTATTTTGCAAGATGAAACCAGAATCAAAATCAAGTCCTTCCAATGTTGCTTTCCACAGCTAAGCCTGACCGTGTACCTGCATGTATACCGTAAGCTGTTTAACCACCCAGAGCAGAGGGAGACTCAGCCCACCTGCTATGCAAGCGCTGTGAGGGAGCTGCTCTCTGGGCAAGCACTCGCATAAGCAGCCCCAGGAGTGGGGTGCCATGTCTGAGCTCCTGGTACAGCAAAGGGAAACAGCTGTAAGTACTTCTGACACTTCTAGTACTCACTGCTGTCACATGCAGGTCTTACAAAGTCTAACTGTGTAGTCTGTCTAGACCAATCTTCACCTTGTCCTCTGTAGCTTGGTTAATGAAGTAAGGTGTTAGCGATCGAAATATTTACTGTCCAAAGGGCTAAATGTATTTTTTCTTTCCTACTTTTTTTTTTGGATTTCAGTTTTAAGTTGTGACCTGCTGTTGTAATAAAAGTTTTGGTTTACCCTGGAGGGGGAAGGGGTTTAACTGACCAATTTATAGTGCTTTTGTGTATATCTGAAACAGTGGTCTCAACTCTTTTTATGATGACCAAAGACTGAAAACCATTTCATGTATGATTATATTATTTAATACAGGTATCTGTCTGAAGTTGAGATGATTCACATCTCAAAATTGTTTATTTTTTTTTTTCTGCCAAAAATTCTAGAAACAACCAGCTCTGGTCTTGACCTCTGTATTTAGAAGTTTGAAGCTAGGTCAAATGAGTCCCCTCCTTGGGTTCTAAAACTATATACACAAAACCTCAATGCATTGAATAATGCAAGAACGAAACAGAAAGTAGTCAATAGTAAGATAGCTATATCTGACAGCTCTGCAGTATGTTTGTTTTTTTTCTGCTCTGCAGATGTATAGATAATTAGAGTTTGCAACCAGAAGCTATCACAAGCCAGAGTAGTGCTTTCCCAATACCTCCCCAAGCAAACATCTTTTATGAATTCAATGGATCTTTTGTCTGAACAGGGACCATGGAATTGTGCTCAATGTTTATGTTTTGCCACAGGGTTTTATACTTTGCCTGTAGTCAGTGACAAACTCAAAGTGATTTTCACCAGTTATTTAAAAGTAATGCCATTCCAGTAAAAATAAATCAGACCCCAGAAATTCTACATGTTTTTCCTTCAAATATGAATGCTAAGCAAAATTGATATTGTTATAGACTCAAAATTTCTTTGCTTTTGATTTGCCATATGATTTGTTGCATCTCTTTGGACATGAGTCAAAATGGGCTGTATATTACATGTTACTACATTTTCTTGCTATCACAGAAATCTCATGAAAGTGAAATACAGCCTGATGATGTTAGGATAGAATGAGACTTTAAAATAAAATATCATAATCTTTCAAGTATTATCAGACAACAACTTTGATCACAGTTGGCAGGAACTGCTCATGTGCAGCTTTAACCAAGGAAAGAATGGATCTTTCTTTCCACCTATGAATATGGCCAACAATAGTAAGTGGACATAAACAGGCAAATTTTACTCAGAATTACTTGGCTAACTGGTAAAGTCAACTGTATAAAACAGTGACTTTCCAATTTATGTTAAATGAATAATGACAGCATTTTCACAGGAGGATTAAATGGCAAGTATTGTAATTGCTCTGAAAGAAGTAATGATGTAACATCATAACGGTATAAAGATCTGTGGATAATAATGAACAAGCAACTAAAGCAAAACATCAGCTGTGTTGAAATTCATCAGAGTTTTACCACTGACTTAAGCAGAGGAGTAGGGGGTTGTGTCACATGTTTACCTTAGACATTAAGACGGTAATATTTATAAAAGGATTCCAAAATTTGCTCTACTTAGGTTAGAATTAATTGGACTTTTGAAAGAATTTGAAGCAGTTTCTCTGAAAATCAACCTGAAAATAAGACATTTGTTATGGACCTCATACTTGCAGTACTTTTGGCCTGGAACTGGTTACAGATGGACTATGACGCTGGTTTCACTGTCGTTAAAAATGAGATACCTGTATGCTTATGCTGAAAAGCCCATTGGGAGCATCACCATGCTTTTTCTTTTCCTTCTTTTTTTTTCACTGCTCTTTGACTTCTAAAAGAAAAATGAGTTGTTTGTGCCTGTATGTTGTGAACACTGAGGTATACATTTATTTACATCTATCCGTACTTACAAGCACATTTTTCTACAGGTTTTAGCAGAACTGGGAGGACTATGTTTCCATGCCCCAGTCTGCATTTCATTGCTCCTCGCTCTGCAAGTGCTGGTGAGCACAGCCAAGTGGATACCAAGAAGGTAGACAAGCTGGGGTGACCTACACTCTAGTAGTGCTTCTGCTCTTTCTATTCATCCAGCAGATCCCCCACAAGGTGCTGCAAAAGTCATTATCCTCGTTTAGTCTTGGAATTGAGTGGATGAGAACATCTCATGATGTATTGTGTAGGAGTGAAGGACCCTTGCCTCCTCTCCATAGTGCTCTGTGGTTATCACACAGAGGTTAGTAGCACAATCACTCTTCTAGTGCATGCTGAAAGGGTATCACCATGAACTGATTTGTCTCAGTTCAGAATTTGCAGAGAAAATCAATTCTTAAATAAATGTAAATGGTGTATGCACCTGAACACACAGATCCAATTACATTACACAAGGATCCAACAAACCAAGAAGTATGTTTCACACTTTAATTTTTTAATTCTTTGATAAAAACTAATAAACAAAACAAACAAACAACAACAACAAAAAAAACACTAACCAGTTATGTAACTGTGAGAGAAGTGAAAATATTCACACTGCTCTGAACTTTTACCCTGGCTTTGGCCAGGGTGGGGTTAATTTCCACAGGGGCTGCAGCTGGGCAGGGCCACAGCCGGGGTAAACAAGGGACCCAGCCCGTGGGGGATTCCGTGCCTTACTGACATCATGCCCTCCGTATAAGGGCAGGGGCGGAGCAGGGGTTGGTTGTTGCAGTTGCCTCGTGGCTGGAGTAGGGAGAGTGGCTTTGTCTTGGGTAAGGGGATTGTTGTCACTTGATTTATATATTATTTCACTAGTATTAGCATTATTATTGTTGTTTCCTCTCTCTGTGTTTTCACATGACGTTTCCTAAGTTTTGTTCTCACGTTGCATAAGGTTAGCATGTGCTTAGGGGTTATGTTCTGTATTGGTAGATGAAAGTGATGTTTTGCATGGTTTTTATAGAGAGGTCTGGTTATGAGATGATAAGAAATACCTGACCATTTTCATGGGAGGAGGAATACTTAGTCCTATTTTATCCAGGCAGAACCTTCATATCTCTTAAATAACTAAGGTATTTAACCTTACAGTGTCTCTCAAGACTGCAGTACCCAGTGAGATTGGGAAGTTAGTTTTGTTTTGTTTAATTCTTAAATATTCATATTCAGGTGACAAAAAAAAGCTGAGGAGACATTATGAAACTTGTCTTGATCTGTTCAGAAAGACTATGAAAAACACAACCACAATCTTGTGGAAAACCTTGTTGGCAACCTACTTAATAATTATGGATCTGAAAGAATGGATTCACACTCTTTTTTTGAACTCTTCCCACAGTATAAGTAAGGTGTTAGTCCAAATAGTGGGACCAATATTATGTAGTTCATGTCATCAATCTCTTCATATTAGTTTATTTAAAACAAACAACCCTAACAACAAACTTTTTTCCATTTATCCTTTTGTGGTGGATGAAAGATTTCATGTTTTGCTTCTTATTTTTGGAACCTGGCAAAGTCTTGAAAGTGAGTGTTTCTGTCTTCTGAAACCCTCTAAATAAATATTTACCACTTATAATTATCAGGTTCCATAGCTGTCTTATGGTTAATTGGAGAGTGGTTCATACTATGTGGGTAACACCTGTCATGGGAAGAAGGGGATTTAGACAGCTCTGGAAATCAAAACATGCTGATACTTCTCTCCTGAAACCCTGGCAAGATCTGCACAACTCAGACTTCCATAAATTGTCCTATAGTCTGTTAATCCATTAAGCAATTGCAGTAAATTCTAATGCACTGATTTCCATAGGAACAGAACTGATAGCTTGTCTACAAAGTATATATCTCAGCAAAGAAAGTGGACTAGAGAGGAGAAGCTGCTCTAAACCAAAATACACATAAACCTTTCCCTTAGTTCTGTGACAACAAGTTGTATACTCTGGGAACTTAGATGTTTAGGTGATTTATGACAGTGAATAGGTACATGCTTACATATAGTAAGTAGTGACATAAATGTCATTGAGGTTTCACAAAGTCTCACCATGGGGATGGCTGGTCATTTCAGAAAGAAATTACCTTAGGGGCTAAAAAAATCCCGTACCTATAATGGCATGCATGTAAGTGTTCTAGGTAGTGATATTTAAAAATACAAATACAGCTGTTTTCTGTATCGTCTAGATTAGGGCTGCCTCAGTTTATATGGCAACTGAAATACTGCTTTGCTAAGAAGAAATTTAATATTTGTTCTTTCATAATTTCATTTCTGAAGACAGAAGTTGTGGTCTATCTGAATGGGGGAAAAAAGTTGTTGCATGTACCTCTTTATGCATTTAAAAGTGGTAAATAAAATTACTTCTTAGAGGTTTACTTATTTCTTTCACTTGGTCTTTATCAATTGGTCAGATTTACTGACTGATAATGAGAGCCCCTGGCACCCAGTGCTGCTTGTCATAAATTGAGAATTACAGTAGAATTAATTTGTAATGTCACTTCTCTTAAGTCAGTGGAGCTCCACTATATATATTGATTTGTCCTCATAATTAAAAAATGAGGTACAGTTAATAGAATTCCCTTAACCCATGTACAACTTCTATCTAAATAACTTTGTACATAAAACTGGGTAAATACAGTGTTGGTAGTGTCCCCAGATGGGAAGATTCCAGGGTTTCCCATGAATAACACTAGAGTTTTTAAGGGCAAAATGACATTACATGTTTAATATTCATGCCAAAGATGAGATCAATAACTATCCTCTTATTGATTACTTACATGACCACAGAATTACTTAGCATTAGGGTCCTGAAACTGAAGATGGACATAGATTCAGATGACTGGGGAAATTGTGTTTCAGGATGGGAAAAAAGGTGTCACCTTAAAAAGAAACAAAAAAGGGGTTATTATTTGTTCTCTAGGGACTGATTAAATGTGTCAAAGGCAGCCAGCCAGCAGTGTCTCAGTCTCTTCACTTCAGTAGGAGGTAATGAAATTTAATTAGTGAGAAGATACAGCTTTCACACTAAGCAGAAGAGTGGAGAGAAAACAGGCACATCAATGTGCACAGAGAATAATGCTACAGTACATAACAATCCCTATTAAAACTGAATTAATAGGCAAAGCTATTTGGCCTCTGCTCTTTGTTGCAGTGCTTTTTCATTTGAAAGAAAAAACTGAAAAAATGAGCTAAAGCTATATTTTTGTTATTAATGGTATGAGGCTTAGTTCTGCTAGGGCTGAAGGCACAAGTAGAGTTCTGGTCCTTCACAGTTTATGAATCCTTCCGAGTTCAGATTAACATGTTCACAGATTTTATTTTACCCATTAAAAACAATAGTTGCTTTGGATATTTTTATTTTTTTTGCTTGCCTATTTTATGGACTGAAGTTCCCCGAGGTTCAAATAAATTGTCGTTTAGATTAACCCGGTTTTTATGTGCTTGGATTTCATTGAGAACCCCCAGGCAAGGTTTGGTAAAATGTGCATTGTTAATATATCTACGAATGTTCACAGGGATGGACAGCGCAGAAGCGCTATAAGCTCACGCCTAGAGTCTCAAATTCCTTGCAATATTTGCTTCACTCAGGAGTAAAGTTCTCATTAAAAAGCAAAGAGTTCCTGGAATTGCTGTTTGCATGAGCTTGGAAATGAGTGAAACAATCCTGAAGGGGTAACAGATGCCAGCTGTCCAGCATGTCTGAAGCATGTGCCTGAGTGACACTGAAAGAAAGAGGAAGGGAAGTCCTTTCAGCCCAGCTCAGCCAAGGGTGCTTGGCCAACTTGGCCAGGAAGGAACAGGTCAGAGGTCATGAAGATATCATCTGCTGGTTGAACACCATTTACGTTGGATCCCATCTCAGCATGCCTCCAGGGTACAGACTAGCCTCTCTGCTGATCCCTGAGGGCAAGGAGAAAAATGAAGTTTGTGGTTCATTAATAGCCTGTGCCTTTAGAAAGAAACATTTTGAAATATTGTCTGTACACCATTGCCCTCCTCTTTCTCTGTTGTTTTTCAGATAATCTACCAAGTTCTGTGATAGTTTTTCATCTTTTGGAAATACTGACATTTTAGAAATTTATGTGTATGGTGTCTCAGAAGCAATACCAATTTTTTCAAATTGTCCCAGTGTGTTAAGTAACCATTAGGGTTTTTTTAATACATAGAGAGGAAATAGCCATCTTTTAGTTCCTTCACCTTCTACAGGTGGAAGGACCCTATAGTCCAGTTCTTGAAATTTCTGGCTGAGCCATCTTTTCCAGGATGTGGCATTGCAGGTCTTTGTGGGACTGCTATTTGAGAAACAGCCATCCCACTTACCAATACCTTGCACAGTGCAGAGGCAGCTCCCATGCCAGGCATCCTATAGCTGAAAAAATTCCTCAGGCAGAGCCAGGAACCTGATTCAGCGAGGCTATAGTTCCTTGCTGTGGCTCAGGAGATAGTGAGATCACTACAAAGAAGATGCTATTACAGTTTTTCAGTTTGTTAAACCTGTGGATCCTAGGTCTTTCAAGAACGCTGGTTTTAGTTTTGTTGCT
The DNA here is from genome assembly GCF_000691845.1 of Merops nubicus. NCBI lineage: Eukaryota > Metazoa > Chordata > Aves > Coraciiformes > Meropidae > Merops > Merops nubicus. The sequence goes on along the minus strand of NW_008602226.1, from coordinate 426,779 downwards.
AGTGCACAACAACGTACAGAAAATATATATTTGCACAAAAATAGAATATTGTGTGAACTGCAGAAATCTCTCCAGTAGAATTGTATTAAAATGTAGCTAGAAATATTAAAACCTTCCTTCTGATTACACAGTAAGAGAAGATGTATCAGAATGAATCTAAATCTCTGACTTGAAAAAAGAAGTTTATGTGAATGTTTGTATGAACCCTGGTTCACAATACGACCTATAATTTAAAATACCACCAATAATATTGTTAGGAGTATTCATTCACAATAATACAACCAGTTTGGATGTAGGTCTGTAAAAGATTCATGCTAATTTCAAATAGAGGAAACCTATTAGAAATATTTCATTCTTAATGAAAAAAGGCTTCCTTTTGTAACTGGTCAAGATTTTATGACATTATAAGAAAAGTTAGAATAAAATGTAATTTACTCTCAGATATTGCTACTGTAATATACTTTTTAAACTTTAACTATATGAATAGTTGTTGAAGTGTTGCCTACGCACTTTTGCAGTCTTCATGCCAGAATGTTTCTAATTTTGTTTCCATACACTTTAATCTAAAGCTGCAGCATCAGAAACTTCTTATTTGCATAGTTTGCCATCTATCTACAGTGTTTTCAGCATAACTGCAGAGCAGCATGCTTAATAACAGAGTGTCTGTGCACTTTAATACTCCAGGTTATATATATATATACACTCAGCTGAGCTATGTGAGCTGGAGCTCCACTGATTTCAATTGCATTACACTCACACTGAGTGATAGTCCTCTCCAGGAAACTACACTGCAGCAGTAAGTCCAGGACAGCTGATGCTCTGCAGGAAGGAGTACAAAATATGCTCCAAAAGAAATAAAATGAGAACGTGTTGGGATTTTTTTTTTGTTTTCTTTCAGGACTGAGTCTACTTAGGATTTTGCAGACTTCTTCCTGTAGATCTGAGGTGTAGACAACAGATGTTCACTTAGCTTCTGAGCCTGGTAGCACTAGAAAAACAAGGTGAAATTGAATTTAACTTCTTGTTGAATTGTGACAAAGCTGATAAGTATCTTTGCTGAAAGATATTGTCTTTCAATGGAAGGTGAAATGTGAAAGAAGTTGTTGAGCAGAGGGTGCAGAAGACATGCAGTTCAAAAATGTCTCAGAATTCTGACCATCTTAAGAGACCTGGCTTATGTGAAAATACAGGTCTGTGTCACAAATTCAGCAAGGAGTCCAGTTTTTTCAGGAAACTAGTAACAAGATACTGCAAGGGTAAAGAGGGAATGTGGAGGGTTTGCGAGAACTACATGTTACAGAAGAGCTGTGGACAGGAAGGGGCATCTTGCTTTCTGAATTTATTTTTTTTTTCTTTTTTTGAGGTGCAAAAAGGTGTAGAAGAAGCAAAAACCAGTAGGATGACATTTTATTTCATCAAGATTGGCTGCTAAGACTTAACATACTGTCCTCTATGTAATAGCATAACTTTCATAGGCCTTTATGGCCAGAAATGGCTTTTGGGTCTCCTAGTCTTTCTCTGTAAATAACCCAGGCCATTCACGTTCATTTCAATGGATATTCATGATGATATTGATTCTAGTACCTAAAAAAAATTTTCTTAGGAGCTTTCCTTCTAGATTGCTTTCTGCAGTGATGTAATTACTGGTGAAATTATGTTAATGAAAAGAACACAGCAATTAGTTCTATGAACCTATTGGTTGTTTACACACTGCCAAGGGTGCAACTCCATTTGGTGTGACCAGAAATCTTATGGAGGAACACTGAAGATCTTCCAGTGAAAGAAGAGGATCTATTTGGCCTACTGTATTCTTGTATGCCAGCTGGCACAGGCTGGAGCAATGGGATTTGAAGAGAATATTGAACAGCAAAAAAAGTGAGAACTAGTAACTTCAGATAAATTATGCAGGCCTGATGGTGTTTCTTTTGCAAAGGGTATCTCTGTACATATTATGCTTGCAAGAAGCAGATCTGAAAATACAGGAGGAAAACAAAAAGGTTTATGTTAATTCTGTAGCATTGAGGGAACTGAGTTTTCTCCATAGACTGTCTGTTTTAAGAGCCTGGAGTGTTCACAGCATGAATAGCTTTACAGATTCCCCCCTCACTGTAAGGAATAAGATAATAGTTGCTGCACTGTAAATATTAATAAGGTAAGATTTCTAGCAGGACCATCTTAGGAAAATGGCCAACAGGCCTTAAACTGAAAGATTCCTATTTTGCTTCTCTCTGTAATTTTCTCCCTGCACATCTCACACACGGATCAGTTCAGTGTCCAATGTTCCACTGAATATCCTACGAAGGAGCAGGAAGACTTAGCATTTCCACAGTGTATTGTAAGCTCCACACAGATTCCTGGAATTAGGAGATCTGTGACAAAAAGTCAGTAAAACACTATAAAAGTGTTTCTTAGAGGCTGGGGATCATTATGGTCTAGATAACTAGTATTGCCCAATTGATTTTTTAAATTAATTTTCCCACGGGTTAATTGTTTTAAAATAAAAGAGGGTAGGTTCAGACTAGATATAAGGAACAAATATTTTATAATGAGGGTGGTGAAACACTAGGACAGGTTGCCCAGAGAGGTGGTAAGTGCATCCTTCCTGGGAACATTTAAGGTCAGGTTGGACAGAACTTTGAGCAACTTGATGTAGTTGATCATCTCCCTGTTCACTGCAGGGGAGCTGGGCTACATAACCTTGAAAGGTCCCTTTCAACCCAAAGCATTTTATGATTCTATGACTGTAGTGAAGAATGGGAAATGGTAGAACCAGTTGAAACACCTAATGAGTTAAATGTGAAAAAGTTTTCTATCACTGTCTTATGTTACATCTAGGAAGATTTTTCTGATTTAAAAAAAAAAAACAAAAACAAATCCAAACTCTAATATGTTCTGTGTACACCGTGTTGATGAATGTTTTTATTTGTTTCATTTCTGCTTTTTCTCACTTTTTCTGTCTGCGTTAATCTGAAATGTCAGCATTGTCCTATCCTTGTACCTACTTGTCTTTGTACATCTTCAGCCTTTGATCAACTGAATGAGATTAATTTTCTGTCCATCTTTTTGTTTCTTTCCTCTTCATTTCACTGTCCATGATTGCTTCTTGCTTTGAAATGCAGTTGTGTTCAATTTGCATAACAAAAGACTCAATTTAAATAATAATACATTTCAGAGTATCAGTCAGGTGTTGTTCTCTGTATGTGTGTATTGCTTTTAAAGAGACAAGACCATTGATAGCACATGAAACCACCCCACCAATTTGCCTGTGTCTGTTAAATAGAATAAAATAAAAATATGTTTAGAAGAGACAATAGGAAAAATGATGCAGCTAGAACATAATAGCTTCAGATACTAAGCTACATTGTGTAGGTATTTAAGGCATTTACTGATGTTCAGAAGTAGCAGTAGTTTTTAGGCACTGGTTCCAGTAATTTTTATTTTCCATCCATATATTTATTTTGTGTTATTTTTGGGATGTTTGGTTTTCAGATATATTGGAATTTCCCTGTAGATCACATGCAGTCATTTCCCATCAGTATCTGTAATTTAAAGAAGTGAGAAGTTCAATATCAGAAATTAGATCAGTATTTGAAACGTGTGTGGTTACTTCTCAGTAAAATTCTGTAGCAATCCATTTCCCCAAAAGCTGGAGGACTGAAATGAAGGATTAAATATTCAGTTAAATGAGCAATTGAATTTACTGAGGATCTGAAATATTAAATTAACCGAGAAATATGACAGGACTCTGAAACCTATTAATAACATCAATTTCTATATCTAATAACTCTTCTGAAGGGTGGCATGTGTGATAACCATTGTTTACTGTAGTGCACAAAGAAACTTACTATCTTGTCACACTTGTTTGGTACATTTACATTTTATTTCAAATATAGTAATTTATTTATTCTACTTTATTATGTATTTTTGCATCATGAAGCTTTGTATCCATTGTATCTTTGTATCATTTTTATCCCCAATCTTTAAATTCTACACTAACACAAACGGTAATAGTAATGCCACAGGAACATAGATTCTCCTAGATACAGGAAATAGGGCAATGTGTCTACTTGATTAAGAAAGAACTGAGGAATCTGAGAACACACTTTATGGACATCAACTGTTTTTTTAAATCCTCATTATGGTACTTTTTGCCTTTTTTTTTTAAAAAAAAAATGGGTATTTCTACACTGCTTATGTAGAGCATCACTTTTACTAGAAGTTCATAAAGACAGGAACAGATGTTGTCGTATTTCATATGGAGCTCTTAAAGATTAGCAAACGTAATACCACTGAGTAATTGAAGCTTACATATGTAATCACCTGGACAATGGACATACAGTTCACTTTGTGACATAGGTAGTGTATGCCAGTGTGAATTTGATAGCTCAGTAGTCACTGAACCTTTAGGCTAGATTGTATGTTCTTAACTAACATTGGGATGTGACCTCTTAAAAATAATTTGCAGTGCCACCTGAGCTATCCAAAGAATAAAGTACTAAATATAAATAGATAAAGGGAATGAGTATCAGAGCTATGAAAGCCACACAGTCAGGAGTAAGTCCATGAAAATGAATATAAGCTGCAATTTATATTTAAGATTTTAATATTTTGAATAAGTTCTTGAAAGCTATCTTTATATACGCAAGCTAGGAAAAGATTTGAGAGCAGAATATCTCAGAACTATTCAGTAACAATTTATCAGAGACAAACTTTTGGTTGTGTTCCAGCAACACTGATAAAATACTCTTTTTGTAAATTCATGGGAAAGATCAAACAAACTAGTGTTTACAAAGTGTTTTGGTGGTGAAAGCAACTGCTACATGATGTTATCATGCTAACAATGCAGCCAGTGAGTTCTCTTGCACAACACTTTTTCAGGACAGGAAAAAATAGATGGGAAAAATGAAGGCAACTCTGTCTGAGCATCAGGAAGGTAAGGCAGGAATCCGCAATCAGGTCTGCTCTTCGGGGCTCTCATGCTGCCTGTGACAAGTCTTACACAGCTCTGATTTTGCCAGCGCCTTGCGACCCCATATGCTTTTGTGGGCTGTCATAGAGGTTTACAGCTGCAGAGACGTGGCATAAATGCTACACAGGATCATGCCATAGCAGCAGTGTGAAACTGCAGCTCTGAATTAAATTTCATGGTATGTTTCACCCTGGTCAAAGTCCAGGTTTTGGGCTTAGCCACATTGAAAGTGTTAAACTCTTGAAAATGCCCCTTGTGGCACAGTGGGGATGAAGGCATGCCAGCTGAACTTGTAGGGGGAGGCGAGCCACATCCAAAGAACAAATGTCAAAGGTGCTGCTTACCTCCCTCTTGCTGCCGGCTGCACCTCTGTGGACACTGTCCCCTGCCTCAGAGCTGGGGAAGGCTTACTGGCTCAAAGCACAGGGGAGAAGCCTGGATCTCCTGAGAAATACAAAAACAGCATTAGAACTTTCTCCATTATACTACACTACACGATGTAGGTGTGCTTTGTGTGTTTGAATTTTTCTTTTTGGTGTTTTAATGCCACCTGCAAGAGATTAAATTTATCCCCCTTTTTTGTAGTAATGACAAGGCGATTTCTTACATATAAGTAAAGTTTGCTAAAATTATGTATTCGGAAGGAAGCTTTTTTTTGAATCTGAGGGGAAACATTTTGATACATCTGCCTTCTGCTTTTAGACTATCCCAGCGATGTTATTCACTTCAAACCTGACTCAATATGCTCATCATGCATATATGTCTACTAATGTATGTATTCCTAGGTGGTGCCTAACTCCTCTTCTCCCCTAATCTCCAAATATAATGAGAAAACTGTAAGGGGAATTGATATACCATGGTTTGCATATTACCTATAATGCAGGAAAACAATTGCTGTCAGCTTACTTGTCCTAATAGAATGCAGATATCTAAAACTCATGTAACCAAAAGCATGTCAACAAGGTTTTGTGCCTTTTATTGCTATGAAGAAGAAAAGCCTTCTCTAAAGGAGAAGGAGGAACAGATCCTGGGGTGTATGGATCAACAGGCTCCATGTCCCATAAACCCATGAAAAAAATGACTAAAAATGTTGTGAATCATTCAAATTTATGGTAGTATCTGTTCTTTCCATTAAAAGCATTGAAAAAACAGTGTCAAGCTCATAGAGTCCCTGTCACACAGGTTTTAATAGGTCACTTACTGTAGTAAGCTCAGCTAAGGTATCAATTTAATGACTGAGGAGAGTGGACCTTCTGTTCCTGTCTCCATTACTGTCAACAGCTACAGTATCATTGCTTTCAAAGGCAACTATAACCTTACATCAATTAATAATATTTAGATGAAGTGATTAAAAATTATATAAGCTCACAGATTGATTTAAAGGGAGAGCTAGAAAGATGAAGAGCAACTGTAGTTTCCAGCTACAGTTGGAAAGCTTGGATTCTGCCTCCCATGCCTAGAAGAATTTGTATCTCAGCCATAATTTGAGCATAAACACATAAGTATTATGTACCAAAGCATTATTTTTAGTTGAACAATTGATAAAGCAATTAATTGTGATTACCCAAAGAGCCTTGGTATTGCTTTAGTTTAATCCCTTTCTAGAGCATCTCTAAGCCGTGAAAAATTCTCCACTGGTATCTTGGGAATAGAAGTATGCTGTGTGTGTGCAACTCTATCATCAGCATTATTTGTCTAATAATTCTTTTTTTTTTTACTAGCTTATTTTTCACTGAGACACTATGGGAAAAGGAAAACACAATGCAGTACTCCAAAAATTAACAAAGGTCAGGTTTATTTTGGAAGTAAGTTGTGTAATACCTGTCAGTTTGCTGATATTATATTATTTGTGTGGTGCCCGGCTCCCTCCTGGGGCTGAAGCAGCACAGCTGGTTCACTCCACAACTTTGCTACTGAAAGAGCTGATTGGGTGGCTTCAGGAGGAACTCTCCAAGGGAGCAGCTTGAACTGCAAGGACAGAAGGGAAGATACCAGGTGGGGATGGTGCCAGAGTGCATTATGGGTGCTGTTTTAGTTCAAGACTTCAGGTGGAAATAGAAACTTTTTTAAATAAAAAATGACATTTGGGAGCCTTTGGAAAAACTGGAGCCCTCACTAGAGAAGAAGTCACAGGCATACAGTGACTGGCAGGGCAAAATTATGGACAGTGAACTATGGGGACGAAGAAAGAAGTCTTGCATTTGCATATCTTTAAATTTATAAAAATCTCTCAAAGGACACCTGCTTGGGCTATGCATTTCCCACAGAATGCAAATTTCCTAAATATTTTTTGCATGGGATTGTGGTAAATGTGCAACACCCTGAGCCACAGAAAGTAGATTTTTTACTATTCTAAATTTCAATATTCTGAGTCATCTACTCTTTCTGGATTTGTAAGTGTATTTGTACATCTAACATTGCTAGTCTTGACTTCCTAATCGTATGTAAAAAGAATATAGCAAATGACAAAGCTTACACCAGAGGAGAACTGTGCTGTCAAATAACATAAATAACTAAACAATTCTACTGGAATCTGTATAATAAAAACTTAACTGTTTTGGTTTATGTTTTTCTAAAAAAAATTACTCACTGGGTGTTCTCATGTGTAACAGAGAGAATCAAGGTATTATTGTACTGGTAAGGACTATGATTGCACCATGACAAGGAAGAGGAATTCCAATTTAAACTGCCATAGGTATGGAGACTAACCCATCCATGCTACATTCCCTTCTGCACTAAGTGGTAGTACCTTTATTTGATCAGATGATTCTTGTTATGAGTAAAGTGAATCTATTCAGCAAGCCAAATATAAAATGCCAGCGTTGTGCTTTTTTTGATTGATAATTGAAGACCAGCAAAAGAGCACATCAGTTGTTCTTTCGATGCCTATTTTCAGTCTAATTGCCATGAACCTTTTTTTGCCAGGGCTGTCTTTCCCCTTCTCTAATGTTATTAGTTGTCATATACAGAGTCCCTTCAACATGATTGTGACTTTATTACTAAGGCAACCAGTTGTGTACTGCAAGCAGCAGTCATTTTTATTCATCCTTTCACAGTCAGACTGACAAAGCAGTTTCTTTCATCTTTAAGAACTAAGTCCCTAGGGAGCAGTACCAATTTACATCAGTTGAAGATTTGGATCAAAGAGCCTGAAACCCTGACAGAGAGCTTGGTGAAAAGAAGCTACAACTTGGGCAACTCGGGAGCAACTGATACATGTGAGGAAGGAATCCCCAAAGTCTGAAAATGCAGCTGAAGTCCAGCTCTTTAATGAGCAATGTGCAGAGTCCTCTACTGTTTATGGTTGAGGAGAAGGGAGCTTAAAGTAGATCTTTTTGTTGCTTTTTGGGGAAGCACTGACGTGAGTATCTTCCCACACAACAACATAAACAAAACATAACCAACCAAAAAAACCAAACCACAAAACCAAAAAACAACACAACCTAAGGCAAATACCAGAGATGAAAGTTCAGCCTAAACCAGTAATTTTCATGAAGTTATGAGCAATGGAAAACAGTCATAGGATGGAAAGTGTCAAGCACCTCCTTTTATAGATGCCATTGCCTGTGTCTGCGATGTTCAAACCAGGGCATGCAGGGTTGAAGGCAGTGCCACAAAGTGCACCTCAAACAAAGGTGATGTAGATGAACTCAAACAGGAACATCAAGCAAATGCCACAAAAATGATTGGAGGGCTGGAACACCTTTGTATGAGGAAGGGCTGAGAGAGTTGGGGATTTTCAGCCTGGAGAAGAGGAGGCTCTGGGGAGGCCTTATTGCAGCCTTTTGGTACTTAAAGGGGGCCTATAAGAAAGATGATAGTCTTTTTAGCAGGGTCTGCTGTGACAGGACAGGGTAATGCTTTTAAAGTAAAAAAGGGTAGATTTAGACTAGATAGACTGAAGAAATTTTTTACAACAAGAGTGATGAAACACTGGCCCAGGTTGTCTACAGAAGTGGTAGACATCACATCCATGGAAACATTCAAGATCAGGTTGAACAGAGCTTTGAGCAACTTGATCCAGGTAAAGATGTCCCTGCTCACTGCAGAGGATTTGAACTAGATGACCTTTAAAGGTCCCTTCCAACCTAAACCATTCTAGAGAGCAAAAAGGGTTTGTTCGTACTTGCAGGTAGAGGACTCAATTAAACCAGTCCATTTTTTCTCCACAGTTATCAGACACTGGCCAGATGTTTGAAGAAGGAGAAAAAGAGGAAGCTTGAGGGCAGAACTCAATGTAATGCTGGCACAGCTGCTGAATAGTCTTTCTCTCATCTGGACTCTCACAAGTCAAATGCCACTGAAATTTGACCTTCAGTTCTCATCTGTAAAAGCAAACAAGCATAAGCACTTTGCTTCCCTCTGTTCCCGAGCTAACCTCTGGAACAAAGAGACTGGACTGAGCAGAACAGCCAGCACTGGGTACAAAGAAGAGAGTGCAGGTGAGAGAAACAGCACAAGGTGTCAAACAGGGAGGCTGTGCCATGTGTTCCTCCTTCCAGCTGGGCTTTGTAGGGCCAGCAGCTTCCCAGGGCCCCGGGGGCTGCTTTTGCAGCTGCTGAGTGCTGTCTTAGGCACAGAGTATTAGCAAGAGATTTAAAATAGTTCGATTTGGGGTTCTTATCTCTTTCAAATTAAGCTTTACATGTTGAGAAATAAATCTTTTCATGCTCTGGTATTTTAGCTTGTCAAATTACTGAAGAAGATTCAAGATAATTTTTTCTTTTAATGTTCAGATAATGTTGCCTATCCATAGGGACTGTTTTGTTCGGATGCTTTGAATATTTTTGAAATTGGGTTTCATGTACAAAAAGTCATATTAAAATGCTAAGAAGCCTGATTATTTTCAGAGATGTTCTATTTTATATTATCCTATTTTTAAGAAATTAGTGGCATGGAATGAAAGTTTGATCTCCCTTTTCTTATAGCAGAAAAACTTCATCCTTTTCAATTTTTTCTATCTTCACTTTGGATGAAGCAGCTTTAAAAGGATGCAGTAGTCTTGTTCTTTAAACTGAAATTAATAACAATAAACCTCATAAAAATATGAGGTAAGAGAAATTTCTGCAATAAGTTATTGTTTTCAAACTGTCAAAATTAAAAATTCAATAAAGAAGAAAAATATATTTTACCTATTTTTCAGTTCTCAAAATGTTACTAGAAAATTCTACTGAAGTTAGAAATCTCTAATCAAAAACTTCTCTTGGGAAATTCCTCACAAAAATATTCCCCCCCCCACACCCTCCAATGTCTACAAGTTACAGTATTGGAGGATTTTAAAATTAAGCTTTCAGTGTAAGTCCAGTTGCAAACAGTCTTATAGGGAAACTATGAATGTACCACAGCCAGCATAACTTTTTAATAAGTGGTAATCTCAAAATAGCTAATTTTAAGAAGAGATTTTAAAAGAAGTTTTGTTTCCAAAAAAATGACTGAATATACCCAGAATTCTAAGGTTATCTGAAATTAAGAAGTTGATGGAAGCCTCAATCAAGGAAACAAAGTTATATGTCCACATTATTTCTGTTTGTAGCCTAGTACAAAGCTTGTTCAAATAATAGAAAATCTTTCAGTCCTAATAGAATTTTATTCATGCCTTCAATTTCTTATTTACGTGAGGAGAAAACATGTAGTTAGCCTTAATCCTATATATTCTGATGAACATGTCTCTTTTATATCACGAATGGTGGACTGGTGGTAGTTTTGTTTAAACTAAATTGCTTTTTTTTTCCCAAGTCCAGTCTGTCTTTTACCGATGACCATAATTGGTGAGTGAGTCATCTTTGTCCTTTGTCTTGACCCTCCAGCCTTTTATTGTATTTTCTCCTCCCCATCCTATCAGAGAAGGGTGAGAGTCAGTGAGTGGTTGTGTGGTGCTTCACTGCCAGATGTGTGGGCTCTGCTGGTCCAGATAGCAGAATCCAGGTTGGTGCCTTTTGACTAGAAAGTCAACTTGAGATGTAATTGATGATCATGTGGACAACATCTGTGCAGATGTTAAAGGCAGGATGATGAAATTTTAGAATGCTTTTAAACTGCAGTTGCTAACCAACATCAATTAATAGATTAAAGGCTCATGGGAAGCAGGATCACAAAAGATGTGTAGAGGAAAACAGATAGCTACTGGTGAATCTTGATAAGATACCTGTGAATCACACTGGCAAAGCAGGCCTGGTCCCTGTAAGTACCTGTTTTATATCTTAATTTTATCTCATAAATCACCTATATTTATGATAGGGTGAACCTTTTTATTAATATTCTTTTTCTGGTAGTCGTTAAATAATTTATGCACTAACAAAAATAAGAAAAATGCAACGGACAAAAAAACCTGCAAAACCTTTACCATAGACAATGTCTTCTTAAATGCCAGAGTCTCAGTGTGTTGCTTTTTAAAAATCAGGCTCGAAATTTAAAAGCCAAGATAACAATTATTGATTACTTTTGAAAATATAGTAAGTTATAGAAATATAAGTAGTGTATAGAATTTACACTTTTCTCTGTGGGTGAATGTCAACCGTAGTTTGCTCTTTCCATAATTTATCAAGTAAGTGCAATGCTAGATATATAGGAAACCTTTAAATAGTACCCTCTTCCCCTCCCAGAATATTCATCCAGCACATCCACAGTGATGACAATTTTCCACTTGCCCTTATTGTTATAGTGTTGCTGATGCTTAGAGAGAACCTGACTGACTGAGTTTACTCAGTTGCACTTCGGTGCAAGCTGTTAGGTCACCAAGACATCTTTTCAGAAACTTTTTTTTTTTTCAGCTTTTCTAGACGACTTCTGTTTCAAAAGTCCAGTGCAGCAAACTAGAAAAGATTTGGGGAAAAACAAAACAAAACAAAACAAAACAAAACACCAACCAGCCAAAAAAACCACAAGCACCAAGAAAACCCCAAAAAAATAAAACCCAAACCACACACACTGGGAAATTTTCATTTTGAAGGTCCAACTTCTCCAAAACTATGCCAAATCATCTTAGTTTTGATGAATCTTCTGATCAAACAAGGTTTCAGGTCTTGCCTTTTATTTTCTTTTGAGCCTCTCTTCTTCTTTCTTGGACAGCCAGAATTTGCCTACAGTTATGGGACCATGATGGCCAGGGGGCTGTGAGGCAGTCTGGTTGTGCTGCTGTCCTAGATTTGGGATTCATGAAGCTGACAGAACCACCCTGTGGGAGCAAGCTGCTGGGAGGTAGAGGAAGAGGAAGAAAGGATGAAGAGAGGAAGGGGGTTTCTGGATTTCCAGATTCTTTCCCATGGAGATGTGAGCTGAAAACTTTGGGTGCTTCATCCATCTCATGAGGGATTTGCAGTGCTGCAACAGTGGCTGCCTCCAGTGGGATGTTAAAGTCAGCTTTGCTGAGGCTGAACTGAATTTATATCAGCACAATACCAACATTTCTAGCCTCTGAAGTCAGCTCCACATGTCTTCCAGAGCTGTGGAGATAGGGAATGAAAGCCAGAAAGACTTGTATCCTGCTCTCTTGGGAACTCATGAGAGTTTAAGTTTGAGATTATTGTTGCCAGAAGAAAAAGAGATAGAAGCCTATGCACCTATTCCTTTAAAAACAAAAACAAACAAACAAAAAAAGTGGCTCTTTTAAAATTCTTTTTTAAGTTGCCTACTTTGACTGCTTCTCTTGTACATGAATTCTTTACTCCCTCTGTGTACTGAAACACATTGATTCCCAGGCTGTCAGGAGACAGTACCCAGGGAGCAAAGGCAGAAGGGGCAATGGCCACACAGTATGGCCAGTCATCACAGCACTGAGAAGACAGGAGGATACATGCTGGTACGTTTGCTGGCTAGGTTTCAAATACCTGCTATGATCCTTCTCTACTTCACACAGTCTTTCAAAGGCAAGCTAATGTATTTTGTCAAGGTTGCTCATTTAGTGCTTCTTTCTCATTACCCTCCCACCTTCCTGTGTAAACATGTGTGAACCAGTTTCTGTCCCTAACAAAAGCAGACTACAAAGAAATGCAAAATGATGCAACTAAAAGCTTTATACAAAATTATACTAGAGTGAAATTCTATCCTAAATTCATGTTTGCCAATGTTTATATTCTTCTTCTCTTCTCCAGTAGGAGCAGAATTTTTTTTTTTAGTTAATGTTGGTTTGTGGCCTGGAAACATTTTGTGTGTGTATTTATATATATATATATATATATATATATGTCAAACACATTACTTACAATTAAAGGTGAATAATGACATTATTATCAGTTACTTTAAAATTCCATTTAGTGAAAATTAGTTTCATCTGCAGGGTTTCATGATTCTGAGTGTAAATTTTTCTATTTTTTTTCCTAAAACAAAAGGAAAATCCAATGTGGGAAGAAATAATATTTGTTACCAAAATGTCTCTATCCCATACACTCATGAATTTTGTAATAGAGAAAGACATAGCCATGTACTTTAAAAGATTGAAGACTATTTAATGAACAGTTATTTAAAAAGGTATTCATGAGGGAAAAGTTTTGAAACAAGTCTTAGACTCTCACAATTTCACAAAGAAAAAATAATTGAGCACTAAGTTTTTAAATGCATTTCACAAGTTTTAGTATGAAAAATTCATCCTATTCTAATTACCACTGCAATATAGGGAGGCTTGATCACTCTCTCAGTGGAAAGAGGCTAAACTTTTCCTTTCAGCTTAAGTCTGATAGGGCCCAAATCTTGCAACTTCATATGTTGTGATAAAACAATACAAAACTTTTTATGCTAAAACTGGAAACAGTCTTATTAAACCATACAGCTGGGTGTCTGGATGGCAACTTGCATCTTCCTGTGACAGAAAATGTGAATGAATACCTTATTGATCAGACTTTTATTTATTCATTGCAAATAAAGGACTATCTGGAAAGCACAGAACTATGCTTTCTTTATAGTGCTTTAAATCCTTGAAGACTGTACGAGACATATAGGTAGTATTACTTACACATATTTTCTTTGTTGCCAATGATAAAACACCTACAGTTGCAAGAAAGAGGTGGCATAAGACAATAGTGTTAGAAAGATAAATTGCTATTGGGACCAGCTATTTTGTAATCAACCTAACATGAGCTAAACCTTAGATTCCTTCAAACAGAAGTTCATAGAGGGAAACTGTGGACCTTTTCAGTAAGTAATCTCATTAATTCCTGTTTTCACCCCAAAGTCTGTGGCTTTTTTACTGAAAAAATATAGACTAGAAAGAGGAGCATTGTTGTAGAAAGAAACTATATTGCTATAATGAAAGTAATTTAAAATGTTTATTAATATATATTAAGAATATCAGTGTTTTGGTAGAAAATGTAAAATAACTTGGAAAATATAAACTACCTCCATTTGCATCCTGAATCCACCAAGCACAGACTGCTAAGATGGCAAGCAAAGAAACGTGAAGACACTGACTTTGTTACAAAGCATGTGTTATTTGCATTGAAGTGAGCAATAACAAGCTAGATTGAGGCAATTTTTGTTCTTCAGCAAGCAGGAAGATGTGCAGAGTAAGGAAAGACTGGAGCACCTGGCTGGTCAGAACAAATTAGCCCTGGCGGGCTCAGCAGAGCCTGTGGAACTAAGTAGGGAGACAGGGTAGCAGAGAGAAGAGAGCAGGGACAGAGTTCCACCAAGGAACAGTGCCAGGACCCAGGAAATGCTGTGGGCACCCAGACTCCTCTGTGGTAAGAGGTAATGTCTCATCACACCTTTCTTCACATCCCATAAAGTATTTCACCATCACTGCTCATTTGCAGTCAATGCACAGTTGACTTAACGTACCCTGTAGCTGAGTCAGCAATAAAGTCTGTCTTTGAGGAGCAGCAACAGAGCGTGTGACTCTCTGCTTTGATGTCTTATGGTTGCCAGGTTAGCTTTCTTCCCTGATGGTAAGGACTCCTGTGTACAGGTCCTTAAAAAGCCTCAGATTTTAGTGGTCCAGAAGAGCCCCTCAGGTGCCTGTCCAGTGCTCAGTGGGTGCACAGAGCAAGTAGAACCTGCAGCTTTCAATACATGAGTGGATCTTTTGCTGACTGCATGTAGCAGTAGGAAGGACACTATCATCAATAGGAGGCACACAGGCCAGACCTTTCCATCCCATTCTGGAGTAGGTAGGGAGGATATGAGATGTCTGACAACCAGAAGAATAAATAGATCAATACATTCTCTCACAGTATATGACAAAGTAAGAAAAGGAATGGGCCAAGTCAGAAGCCAGGTGATGGGAGAAGGAATAAGCCAGGTCACTATCCAATTCCAATCACATAGTAATTGCCAAAAAGCAACATCATTACATACATAATCCTCTTTCTGTTGTACTTGTGGTATGGTCCCACCATCACTGGGAGCCCTTCTTGTAGTGGACAGACAGGGAACCCTTAAAAAAAAAAAAAAAGAACAAAACCCCCCCAAACCACAAACAACTCAAAACCAAGCAAGCAAAACACCTCCCCAAAACAAAAACAAAAACAAACAAACAAACTAGAAACCCTACATGGGTTTTCTTTAATTGATTTTCATCCAAGGTTGGCCAGGCTTTGAGAAAAAAAAGAGGAAGGTCTTTCCTGCCTGGTTGTGGACATCATCCATATGTCAACCCTGATTCAGGGCTGGGGAGTTAGACCCCAGCAATTCAGTAGATGCATCAGGAAGTAGAGTGGCTACATTCAAACTTTGCAAAGGAGCAATGCTCCAAGTATGTGTGCAGGTGAAAAAAAAAACTGTGATAAAAAACCCAACCAATTTCTTTGTAGAACATTTCAAACCCCATCAAGCAGGCTGAAATTTCCCCATCCCGCAGAAGAGTCAGCAAGCTAGAAAATCTTCCAGGCACATGCATTCATATTTTACTTTGAGAAATGCAAGCAGTATCCAGGAAATTCAGCCTTGTGTTATCCCTTCAGCTCTGTAGGATTGCTACCCTGCTGAAACAAGCAAGATCTCTGGCTTTGTTACCAGATCCACTCGTGGACAACAGGGTATAGGTGCAGACAAAGAGCATTTTCATCAGGATCGTGATGACTTGCCAGAGGAAACTGGTATGAGGCAAAATCCAAGACCTTTAAGGTAAAAAGCTGTCATTTTTTCAACAAATACTGCTCTTGAGAAGTGTCTTCCCTGAAAAAATAAAAAGAAATCTCATTAGGCTTCAGTATTTTTACTTCAATAGCTGTTTCTCAGCTCATAGGAGAAGCGTCTTGCAAGACAGATAAGACTGAAAGTGTGTGCTGTGGTTGGAGAAGCCCCTGAGAGTACTGTCAGGCCAATTAGACTGTGAGAAATTTCATAGCTCAGGAGGTGGATGAAGTGTGTGACAAAATGTCTGAAGTGACTTGCAGTCCCATACAAAGTATCTGTGAATGGAAGGAATAATGGTAACTGACCCAGACAGGGACAAAACCAATGAGTATGAAAAATGACACCTCAAGGGTGGCCCTTAATGTTCCGTGTTGGGGAGGGAGTGAGAGCATGCAGGTGAGACACAAGTGAAGGTTGAATCTCAGTGGGAAAGTGACTCTCAAATTAACCCCTGTGACCTTACTGGCAAGTAAGAACCAACGCTGAAGAAAACTGTAATGAATTTGCCAAACTGTTCTCAGATTAAACAGTTTAATGCAAACACATAGCTGACATACTGAAAATTTAGCAAAGTACCTTGCATAGTGTTTTACCTGCTTTACATTCAGAATGTAAGCAACGAATAATGGTTTGGGTTTGCTATATGCCTATGAACTGCCACTCTGCTTTCTACTGCTCCACACGAACATATAAAGCAAAAGACTCTAGTGACAACTCATAGTGAAAGTGCTACTTGGTATTTCCTCTTGAGACTACCCTATTAGTAATTTCTCTGCTTAATACCTCTGAAAATATTTTTCATCCCTTTTTTTTATATGTAAGTAAATATTGTATTTGGGTAACTTGGGTGTTCATACCATTTTCTTGTACCAGGTCTATTAAGTGAACATTTTCATTGGAAAACTCCACCTGTACAATAATGTTTTGCTCCTCCAAAGGTCCAGAACTCTTCAGAAAGGTCACAGTTCTTGTCATTACTGATGGGAGAGTTCATCAGTGTCTTTCAGTAACTGATAGGAAACAATATTCTGCTTCCAGATACAGCTCAGTCAGAGAGGGCTTTCTGAGGGAGGGCTTCCCTTGTCTTCCTTATTGGGAGAGTAGTTTGACCTCATGCTGCAGGATGGCTGTGTCCCCTGAGCACTTACTGCCCAAATCAAGCAGCAGCTGGTGGGACTCTTTGGCCCACGGTGCTTGGGCCCTGGATCTTCCAGGGTCTCCAGGAGCCTGCACACCTCTCCGCTTTCCTGCCCAGCCTCCTTTGGGAAGCAGTTTTTGAAGCACAGAGAGCTTAAAGTTAATCACCAGAAGGGTTTTGATAAAGGTGTTTTCAGTTCGGTAAGCCATGCAGTCCCTAAACAAAGTCTTTTGTAGGACTGAGGCAAGAGGACATGAACAAGGCTGAAGGTAACTTCTCTGATGGTTCTCTGTGCTTCACACCCATGGGAACAACAGCTAAGGCAGGTCCTAAAATAAACTTCTTTGAAATACCTCTTGAAGAGTTCTCTATGTCTACTCTCACTCTTCTTTCCCAGCCAGCTACCACTGTGGTGTTTAATTTTTCTCACAGTTTTGAGACTGTGACATCCTAACTCAAATGGTTTTTTTGAATGAATTTCAGCTTTTCAGGAGTCAGCTCATAATGTCTTTCGTATTGGTCAAATTAGTTCTGTATTTCTGTTACTCATTCACACAGCATTCATTTCTTTTCTTTTAATTTCTTTTAATGTAGTAAAAGCTGCTTATAAATCTGAGTATATTAACCCACTCTTGCTTTTTATCACACTCAGGAAATCTGTTGAACCTTCTTCAATGAAAGGTGTCCCATTCTCCCCTTCAGTTAATCTTTTCTTGGGAAGACTCCATTACTGGGTGGAATGCCGTAGATAAACTCACCTGTTCTTAATGTCAGGCAAAATATTGTTTGTTTTCTTCAGATGGAAAAATCAAATATTTCAGCTGTGAAACTCTTCACAAGGAGATTCGAACAAATAGTGTATTTTATCACAGTTTATCACAGATGGGAGGGGGAAAAAAAGCAAGAAAGACCCAGAAAGTGGAATTAAACCAATTAATAAGCAACCAATCAACTCTAGAAATTCTACATAAAATTCTGCCAGTAGAATAGCAATGCCAAGATATGTGATATGAATTTAATTTCTATAAAGATATGCTATTACTAGAAGTGAGGTTCTACCAACATATTTCCCAGCTCTGATAATGCATTTCAGTGGAAACACTCTGCAAAATTATTAATGAAATATTTTGTTACTCAAGTTCCAAAGTTTACTCCTAGGGAAATCATATGTTCAGTTTCTTTATTTTTATTTTCTCAGAATATGTCTGTTTAGCAGAGATGATCTGATGGGATGTTGTCCCTGGTATAACCTGGTGAACCACTGAGACTCAGGAGACCTAGGTCATATTCTGGAATCTGACTCTAGTTCTTTGGATGACCTTCAGGAAGTTTCTCACCTTTCCATGTCTTAGCCTGAGCGTCTCTTCAATGTGGATTATGTTATCCTCCTCTGTAAAGCACCTAGGAAGCCATGAAGAAAAAATGGTTCTAAATGGTCTTTGTTTCCCTCTCACTCTTTCTTGCCTGATTATCATTTTTAATACCAAGAATACTCCAAGTGAGTAATTCATATAAAGCTCAAGGACCTAGTGATAGTATCAGTGATTCTGCAGATTGTCCTTTGAAAATAATTTCAATTTTTTTTCGAATTCTTCCTTGGAAGAAAACTGAGGAAAGATTAAATTTTCTACTAATTTTTGTTACAAATTCATTTCTAAACCTGCAGATTATGACCTTCACAGCCCAGGTGACCAAAAGCAACAGAATTCTTGTTATAATAACACTGAATCCTGTGTTTTAGAGTGGTACTCATATAGTAAGTATTCTTTAATCTAATATAAATTTTTTAATATATATTAAAAAACATATACACACCAATAGTACAAAACCATGTTTCCTATCTGGTGAATTCCCTGAAGTTAGTAATAAAAATGAGAGGCTCCATAATTAATAAAAGTGACATGGTAAGAAATGAAAATAGCGCCCGAACTACACTGAATGAAGCAGGATATACTTTACTCAGGTAAGACTCAAATCTTTTTTTCCTTTTACTACAGTGATAAGGAAGCAAGATTCTTAGGTGGTTTAGAGCAAAATGGTCCTGCCAAAATGAAGATTTTCTTATCTTCTGCATGCTTACTCTGTGCGTGATATCTGACCATCAGCTATTGCTTTTCCTCATAGTTTCATATTATGTACGTTATTCAAAGTTGTAAGAAGTGATCCAATCACTCTTTTGACAGTATTATAAGGATTTCATTGTGGACTCACAATCTTGCATACAAAAAAAAAAAAAAAAAACAGAAGAGGGTATTTTGGTAGTAAAGCAGGAAATATATTTTGTCCTTTTTTTGGTTTTGTTTTAAGGAAAAAAGAGTAAATTTTTTCTACCATATGCTTAGTCTCACATATGAGAGAACTTTTATTTATGTTCTCTAGTACTTGTGGATTTCAAACCAGAAAAGCTTTTTTCTTTCTTTCTTTCTTTTTCTTTTTTTTTTTTTTTATTTTTCTTCTTCTTGTCCTTTCCTTCTCCTTCTTCTCTTTTTATGCAATGGATTCTTCAAGACGTTTTGTTTGTGAATTTCAGCTGATGTTTCCAATTTTAAATTGCAAATGCCTGACCAACAGCCTGCCAAATCATTGCAAATGAGTGATACAGGCTTTAAATTCTGAAAATGTGTACCTCAGTACAGGAAAATTCTTTCCATCATAGTGGTTGTCTTGAAGGGCACACAAGTAACAAACACTGAATAATCACTCATAAAATGTAAAGCCTTTAATTTAAATTAATTACACAGTCTACTGTTCTCACATACCTTCAGGGACTTCATTAAGGCAAACAAATGGGAAAAAGAACTCCCTCTCTCTTTTCTTACCCTCCTATTTTTAGACAAAGCAAATTAGACATTATTTATATCAATATGATTATCTTAACTGGAAGCCATTTTTATCTGTGCTTCCTCCTATGGTTTTGTTTCATAATCGTTGTGTAAACAGACATTGTTTGTCCAACAGGGAAGGCTTTGATTCTGACTGTTGATTCTGCTATGTACACACACAGAGGTACGGACTGTTACAGCATATTTTTTTGTCTTATTGTTTAGTTGAATTGTTTAGTGTTTCTGGTGGGCTTGGACTTCTCTAAGGCAGCAGGGGAACTGTTTGTCTGTATTTTCCCTGTAGCCTGTTGTGATGAAGGTGGTGTTACTAGATCATCTCTTCCAGGACACTTCTCCTTTGCCAACTGACTGCTAAGAACATCTGTTCAAAGGATCATATAATTGCATCAGTTTAAAAGACATAGATACACAAAAGCAAAAAGGAAATTTATATTCCAGGAAATGTGTTCAAAGAGAAAACAAACAAACAAACAAAAGCAAACTAAAGCCAGAAAGTAGGTTATTAACTCTAGGTAGGTTCTGAGATTTCCTCACAGAATAACTGTGCTTTCTTTTGTTTAATTGTAATTTACCAAAGGCTTTTTGGGCTTGAATTCTTGTATACCCATGGCTGTTCTCCACTGCCAGGAGAACTGCAGAAACCTGACTGAGGTCAGCTACTGAGGGACTGACCCAGGAGATCTTCCCACACTCCCCTTTAAGATTACTTAGATTACATGTTGAAGTCCTGGGTTTAAACCCCCAGCCCTAAATGAGGGTTGACATATGGATGATGTCCACAACCAGGCAAGAAAGACCCTCCTGATTGCTTTTCACCCAGGGTCTGGCCAGCCTTTTCTGGGAACTGATGAGGAGATCACCACCAGGTGCCCCCACCTTCCACATTAACTTGGAGGTGGGCCAAGAAGCCACCTCTGTAAGAATCGACTCTGCTTGCAGTGGGGTTGGGAGGTTTGTTTTTACAGTGGATGTGTTGTGTGAGGATTCTTGTTGGAAAGGCTCCCTGACTGCATGACAATTGGAGTTCCCATGGTAGTGGGGAGAAAGATGAGTCTCTCTTTGGGAAGCTTTTCTACATAATTGGACTCTTCATCTGGCTGATTCTTTCTCCCAAGGCATGGTTCCTTGGCCAGCTTGCTCCCTTCTGCACATGCTTTACAGTGAGTAAGTACATTGACTTGTTCCTCCTTCTGGTTGTCTGGCACTTTGGATCTCTGGTATACAGTGTGGTAGTAGAGGGAGGATTCTGGCTGTTGGTTTGACTGTCAAAGATACATATCTTTCTATGTTGGGCAAATGGTCAGCAGAAGATGTCATTTTTAAGGACAAAATTATCCTACGTTTATTTATGCAGTCTTTCCAGCAGTTCTGGTTGCATAATCTGTTCATGACTGCCTTTTCTTTCCCCCCCCCCCCCCACCCCCCATAGGTAAGGCTATTTCTAAGCACTGAGTCTGCTGTTTACACAGAAGCACATGATTATAATTTGTTTCCCTATCTGCCATCGATTGTTCACAGTTTGAAGTGACTCTAAGGTTTTGAAGTAGGTGGAGCAGCTCCTAGAAGAAGTCAGCTACTGATGGGTTGGCAAAATGAAGCATGCCAAGCAGTCACCATAAATTGTCCTTGTGCTTTATTCATGTGCTATTCACACAATTCATTGAGGAAGCAAAGAGCCTACATGTAGAGAAAACCTGGAAAGGCAAAACCAGTGATACACCCAGCCTGGCATTTCAAATCTACCACAAATATTTTGCTGATAAATGCTAAAACCAATTACTAAAAAGGTTCAGCAACTCCTAGTTTCTCATGGGCACTTAATACTTTAAGTATTAACTGTAGGAATGAGCACTGTAGCTCATCCTTAACATTTATAAGAGACTTGCCTAATATTGGAAGAAATGCCAATGTTTGAGGCAAAGCAGAGGAATGCCTAGCTCAGTAGTCTATCTCTGTTATTGGAAGTCAAAGATTTTGCATGTGGAAGACAAATGAACTTCTGTGTTACTTTATAAGCTTACAGATCAGATATGGTTAGATGTGATGCTAGGCATAGTGTGCTGCAGCGCTTGGGAATCTCTGAGAATCAGACAAATCGTCTGGAGAAGAGAATTCAGCTGGAAGACATAGAAACGTAATATATATTCTTATTCTGGAATAGTATTCTGAGGATAACGTTACCATCTTGTCAGATATCCTTCAAAAGGAGGAGCAGAGTGAGGGACAGTAAACAGAAAAAACAGTAAATGAAGATTTTTATTTTTTTTTTTTTTTTTTAGTATAAAGTGAGTTAAGATGTATCCCCAAGTGAGTGTCTTTCAATGTGTGTGGCAGGTATTTTTTCTTCACATAATAAAGTGTTTTTTACATTTTTTTTCCTGAGAAACAGCTACTATAGACAAGGTTTTCTTCTGTATTTAAAAACCCCAACTCTCAACCCTAAAGCTAGATACTTAAATTTCTATTCAGATAGATGTGTAAATCATCATACACTTACAGGAGCTTTAACCTTTAATAACTTAGCCTCCTCCAATTTGGTAACTTTGGGACTATCTAACACCAATAAATAAATTACCTTTGGTCTGGGAGTGTTTAATGAATGCTTTATGGAAGGTGTATGAGCCACTGAAAAAAGGAGAGGAACTTCTAAATGTATTGCATCCATAATCAGACAAGTTATGACCTTTTGACCATTTCCAGTCAAACAAAGTTTACTTTTGAAAATTAAACCAGCAGAAACTGCAACTTAAAAACTATGTGATTTGTGAATAACAAGTGTTATAAATGTGAGGAAGTGGAGGAGGAATGAAAGTCTCTGCAACTACTTGTGTAAGGCAAGACAAACTTTTCTGTCATGCTTGGTCAGTGGTATATTTGGATATGAAATCTTGTTTACAGAGGCTGTCCTGATACATTTGCAAATGTTAAAGTGCATTTTTTTTTTTTTTCAGAAGCTGAAGCATTTGTAGATATGAATATTACAAGCTTTGCCTATAGGCACAGCTACTTAAATAGATTTAGCATTTAAAAAATTATATTGTATTCCTTCCCCATGACCTGAATGTGGTATGAATCATCTTTTTTAACATTTTCATCAATGGACATTAAATGCCAAAACATAGCAGTAGTCATTAGGAACAATTAAAAAGCAGTTAGCAAGTTTATGGCAAAAGTTCATTGGATTGGTACAGCTCTGCATTACAGCGGCTTCACAGTACTGGCTATTCCCCTCAGTGGAGTTACACCAATATCATGCTGGCACAGGAGAGCAGAGCCACAGTCTACTTCTTCAGGCTATAAATGGGTGAAAAATTTTGGTTGTTATCAAAGATATGTTAAACCCCCTAGTCTTTCTTCTAATTCAAAGCTTTTTTTCCAGCGTGGCTGACTGACTGAAATGGAGGTGAATGTTCCTTGGGATGTATTAACTGGGTGTGTACAGGCATTTAATCTTACCTCTACTGCTTCATTTCATTACATATTTTATCCAGAGCATCCCTGGTGGTCCTAGTGGCTAGGATTCAGGGGTCTCACCACTGTGGCCCAGGTTCGATTCCTGGTCAGGGAACCAGGGTTTCTGAGGTGACTTAGCAGCCACCTTAGCATATGAAAGTCATGTGACTTGTCTGACTGCAGAAAGCTTGCCAGAACTTTCAGTCATCATATTTCTTGCTGTAATTTACCAATTCTCTGGCCAGTTCGGACCATGTAATTAATGTATCTCCATTTTGGATCCTTTCTTGACATTGGATGACTTTACTTTTAAGTGATTGAGGGAGTCCCCTGATTAAAACAGTTAATCTGTGTGGTTTCACTCTAAGAAGCATAGGACCACCCTGACCCTGTACTAATTCATGGTCATAAATCATTTGAATTACAGCAGCTTTGCAGACATTTTCCATTATATTAGAGTGGTTCCCTTTCAGGGCACTCGGTTCTCCTCTGCAAGTGGGTTCTGCTTTGCTAACACAAAAAGCTGCATGCTGAGTTAGAGACCGGGGTACTCCGGTGCTCCAGTCATTAGAATAGTTCTGGGTCCCAAGTACCCTTCAGCTTCGTGTTCACTTAACAGAATATCCTTACCAGTTCTAGAGGAGTGTAAGGTTTTTCTTTAACCTGCACATATCTTAGTCTGGCACCTTCTTTTAGAGAATAAGTAGGTTTCCTAACTGGGCGCACGTGTTTATTTTCCACTCCTTCCTGCTCTCTTTCCTGTCTTCTTCCTCCTCTCCCTCCTCATTTGAACTATACTGAGGAGGCCTAACACATCATTTCAGGTACTAAGGTATGAACACAGCACACCGATCTGCACGGTTGTTTCCTCCACCAGTCTATCAGCTTAAGAGGACTGAGGGAGTGGCTGCGTAGGGGCCTGCTGTTCTGAGGGAGAACTGAGCATCTGTACTTTTTCATTAAAAGACAGGTGCTTCTGACTGAACAAAAAAGGGCTGGCCACCCTCCAACATGTCCTACCCCCTAAAAGAGGGAGCATCTTTTTATTTTAACTGCTCTCTCAGTTTTTCATTCTTGTGTTGCAGTTTTTCATTCTCTCTGTATATCTCTTTGCACTCTTGCCATACCCCATTAATCACCTGTTGTATCTCTTTATTCTCATGTTGGAACTGTTGTAAATGTTGTTGCACCTCCTCATATTCCTTTTGCAACTCCCTGTGCGCCTTTTGTACCTTTATAGTCTCCTGATACTCTTCTTGCAACCTTTGTCGCAACGCTTTATTCTCATGTTGCAACTTCTGGTAGCATAGTTGCAACATCTCATATTTCTTTTCTAACTTCCTATACTCTTTTGTACGCTCTTGCTGCTCTCTGCAGACCCGTGATCAAGCCTTTGCAGTAACTCTTTAAGCTCTTGCTGTGATGCTTTCTCTTTAAGCTCCTGCTGTAACCCCTCATATACAGAGGGTGGTAAATTCACCCCAATTTCTGTACAAGTTGTGTCCTCTACATCAGTAGTATCCAGCCTTTCCTGAACCTCGGTATCTTCTGCATGAGTGATATCTTTGACATTGGTACCCTCAGTGCTCATTTTGGTACTGATTTGTGTATATATTTTTTTTTTTTTATTTTAGCAATTTAGAGTGTAGTCTTGAGCCTCCAAAAGACCCTCAGTATCCCACTTCTGACACCACAATGTCGCGGGGCGATATTGGAGGGCTACCAGCTGTCAGGATGCTTCTGTGACTTCCCCCTCCCCCCAAAATGGAGAGATTTGTGAATAAGACCAAGGGCGCATGCACAGCGCTTGCCTCTCACAGAGGAACGGTCACTGTAGGACTGTAACTTAGAGGGTAGATTAGAATACTCCCTCACCACACACACAAATTGTTACTGAGACCAATGTTTAATGTACGAATTATTCAGTTTATTAACAGTTAACACAAATTGAGGGGCCAAGGTTCAGTGTAGGTAGTCTAGGTATATCAGAAAGGAAAGTCAAGGGTACTATGGTCTAGTAAATGTACTCTCCGAGGGAGAGGTGTAGAATCAGTGGGGAAAAATGATAGGAGTTGAGCCCGGCAGAGATGTTAGAGAGTATGTGGGGTTGTGTGTGTGTTACCATACTTCCGTAGCGAGACTGCAGTAGGCGG